>NW_021680604.1:156808-205301 GCF_001412515.2 Diachasma alloeum | reverse complement strand
CGACCGATCACTCTCTGTTCTGAAAGCCTGCAACTTCAGACTGCACTGCGGGATTCAAAAAGCAACTGTCAAGCTGCTTGCGAAAGACCGTGGTGAAAGTCAGAAGAAGGGTACATAAACGTACCAGGAAAGTAGTCATCATTATGGCTGCAACCCGGGTGCACATTGTACAGATAAATTTGCATCACAGCAAAGCAGCCTCGGCTACTCTAGTCAGGCTATTAGCTGGGATGCAGACTAGACTGTGCGGAGGCGATAAGGAGGACGTCATCCACATTTTATGTGAATGCCCCCTATTAGCACTCCGTCGGTATAAAATCTGGGGCCAGGCTTTCCTGGAACCAGAGGACTTACAACAAGCGGCTATCACTAGCCTTATTAGCCTAGTGAGAAACACAGGGCTGGGGCTGTGGGACTGACCGAAACTAAGGCGGATGTTACAAACGATCATATGATTTAGGTGACTCTGGGCGCTTTAAGTGACCAGCCGCGCATATTTTATTTTATTCTATTCTAATTGGGACTGCTCTACGATTTGGAGATTTGATCTCCTTCTCTACAATATATTTACTCTCAACAATTTGCGATTTTGGGGTTGGACCCCGGGTTCCCCCTATTGGGTGTTTCCGTCCCCTCTCAACTGGTGAAGAAGCCTCAACCTGCTTCAGTTGTTTTGGCTCCTCCATTTTTGTCATTGCTTTGGAAACAACAAAAATGTTTCTACTCTCAATAATTTTACTCTCAACAATTGAGGAAGTCTTAAGCTGGTGTGGTTGTTTTGACCCCTCTATTCCTCTTGTTGTGTTGCAGCAAACAGCAGGAATTTCTCTACACTCTACAATTTCTTTCTCAACATTATTAATTTGAGGATTTTCATTTGGGGTTCTCCCAAAATGATTTAATTCTCCCCTAATTTCCTGGTGAGAAACCTCAATATTCACCTGCGATTTTGGATCCTCCTGCCCCTCATTTAAAGAAGTGCTCCCAGGATTTCTTCTCAACATATCTTCTCTACTAAATTTGATATTAATTTCTCCAATATATTGGGGCGTTACTATACAAGTTTGGGGCTGACCTCCCCAAAAGCCCAGTGGAGAGTGCTCTACGTTTGAATCAATCTCAACATTTTTTTCAACTGGGGTTTTAACCCCCACCCCAGAGGTCTGCTCGAGTGTGACTGAGTTACGTTTTCTTTTGGGATTATTAACCTCATGTCCTGAAACCATTTCTTCGGTCTCTACATTAAATACTCTATAAAATCTACTCTCAACAATTTCCACTCAACATTCTCCAAACCCTCAGACATAACCCAATCCAACGCGTGGTCAACTAATACCTCCATAATAAATTCACTCCTATCCTCTACTCTAATATTTTTATCTTCAATTTCTCTATAAAATTAGTCAAGAATTTCCTGGGGTACTCACATTGTTTCCCACTGAATTCAATTCCCCAGTTTCTCGCTTGCTCTACTGTTTCATTTAAAATTAATTCATACGAATGCTCATCATAATCGTCTTCACCTATACTCTGTTTATCGGGGATGGAATACCCCTGATTCTAATTAGGATTCGTAGGAAAATACGACTGGTAATAATGAGGATGAGGAGAAGCCCAGGACGTAAGCAGAGGAAAATTTTCTCTCTCCCCCTCCTCCTCAACCTCCCGACTCAACTGCGATTTTTTGTTATGGTGAGGTGTCGCTTGAACTTTACCCGCAAGCTGCTCAACAGAAATTCTACTCCTAGATAATTTTTTCTCAACTATAATATTTGATTCGGCCCTCGTGTGAGGAGGGACATGTGAATAATTCCATGAGTAGTGGGGATGGTAAGGGGATTGAACCGCCCCGCCGAATTAAGGATTATAACTCTGACTGATGGAATAAGGAGAAAAGTATGCAGGATGTGTGAATGTATACATTGAATGTACGTGAAAATTTTGGGATGTGGGATAGTGGGGGTTGGGAGTAGTTGTCTCTACGTTCCCTCGTCTTGCCTATCCTCACTCACGCGTTCCAAAGACTCTCTCTATGCCTATCAACAGCAACAGCCATCCCGACAAATTCACTCGACTACAACTCAATGATTTTAAATGAGAGATTGAAATATTGTATTGGGTGAAATATTATATCGGGTGATTGATATATTATATCGGGTGCGAAAATTCCTTCCTGAATTACGCTCAATTCTACGCAATGTAAGCAAGTCCAAATGTAAACACTCTATTACCCACCGTGTGACTGCTCGACTCTATTAGTTTTATACTCAAGAATTTTTTCCAAGAATCCGAATAATATCGATTATGCCCGCCCCACGTTGGGCGCCATTTACTATAGAAAGTTGTGACGACCTTCAAACTCAAAAACACCTAAATGACTTTAATTTTCTCTAATTATCGCCAGAAACTATCTCAAGTCTTTTTAAAACAACCCACCGTGCACCATTACCCAAAAGGCGCCAGTCTATTTTAATTATTTCTACACCTTAGCCAAATAGACAAATGCCAAACCGAATTTTCCTCTCAACACTAAAAATTTCTCAAAAAAGTCTCACCAAATCTCCAATCCGGACTCTTTATTACAAGGGGGAGAGAGGACGATACTCCCTTAATCGGGATTTGGATTTTTGGTAATTAATTACGACGCGACACAATTTATATGTTAAAAGATCAAATGTATTCGCAATACTCACAAAAATTGTAATTAATAATTTCGAAAAGAAATATAAGAATTCCTAGGCCATGAACATAAATAAATCTGGATGGACCACTGGTCCCAACCAGTGCGAAAGATAGAAATTAATTAAATGAATCTCGTCTCTACAATATAGAAAATGATTTACTAAGACTCACTGGTCTCCCGAAATCTTCTCAACGAAATTAATATAACTCAGAAGTTATTCTCAACAGGTTCGCAACTGGAGCCTCGACCTTGTAACTTGAATAATGCTCAATACTACAACTTGTCTCGATTCATCCAGTCCAGGGCCCCAGAATCCGCTCTAGCTGCTCCAGACCGTCGAGATCTGCAAGACGCCTCAAAACTCGACTTTACTCTACTCAACTCAATTCCAGCTATTTGCTATGGAGATTTCTCTACGACTTCAAACTGTTACTCGACTCTATATACCTGCTCCGCAGATTTCTTTACTACTCGGGGAGGACTGACGCCACGCGGCCAGTTCGCCAAAAATCATACTCAATCAGAGTGCCTACCCCCTCTCTAATAACTTCAAATTAATCAAATCAAATCCTAAATGCCACCTGGACTGGATAATCGTTACAATGTTTAATTTAGTTTTGACTCAAATTCTCAATATAAAAATTTCTCCGAATTTATTATCGTAGTGGATTTTCTCCCACGATGCTTCCTCATCCTGGGGATGATTCCCCAGGTTCGTCCAGGATTTTCCTTGACTCCGGCATTTTCTGCCCTTGTCAGAAGTCGGAACTTCTCCGCTGTAGGTTGACTCCTCTCCTCGGGCAGCGAATCTGGTCCGTGCCTAGGTGGTCAGCGGGTTCCAGTTGGCCCCAAGAGATGTTTCTCAGGGCCGTCTTCTTCTTCTCCTCCAAATCCTCTCCTCGACGATTCCTCTCCTCGATCATAATTCCCAAATAATTAATAATAATTCCAATTGGTTGGAATTTTCTCAATGGCTCCCTCGGTTTTTATCGAAAGAAAGGGAGCTTGAGCTCCCCCCGAGACTCAAGATTTAATTAATTATTTTAATTTGAAATAAAAATAATTAGAACCTGTGACAATCAGACTGTCACAACTTCTTCATGCTCACGAAAAGGAAAATATCTAACCCCCTCCACAAACCTAAGCAGCTCTTCGAGAAACTGGTAGTTTGGTTGGTTCAATAACTTAGAGTACACATAAATATTTTCAAAACGTAAACCGTTTGAGTGTGTAATAAGTGCTAATAAAATATTCGTTTCGCCACAGTTAGAAGGTTCACATATCAAAACTCGAGCATTATTGGGTAATAAAGGACCCTGACGTTTTTGCTTTATTTGGTGACCTCCTGTAATAAAATAATCAAAATTCTTCACAGGCAGTTTGTTTGCTCTTTACAGTGCATGATGGTACTAATAATGGTATAATAGTTCCATGTTATTTATAGTAGGATTTTTTGGAGCATTTCTCAGTCTACTATGGAGCGTGGTCGACGCAGGAACACAAAAATGGGAAGAAGTATTGTGAATACGCTTATCAACAATTTGCCTATTGAACTCCATTTGCCAGGCTATCAATAGTACGGTCCTGGTACCAAATTGGCTAAATAATTAGCGCGTGGTAATCCAGGAATCAACGAACTTGATAGAGCTTGTGAACAACACGAAATTGCATATTCTAACAATCGTGATTGTTCGAAAGCTAGACATTCAGCGGATAAGAAACTTGCTCAAGAAGCATTTTAGCGAGTGATAGCTAAATTTTCTACAATTGGAGAGAAAATAGCCGCTTTAGGTGTTAGGAATATCATGAAAGCCAAAGTGAAGTTTGGAATAGGAATGAAGAAGTCAAAAACAGTATGTGAGAAAAAAAATAGAAAGTCTAAAAAACAGAAAAAAATATTCATTAACCTACGTTGTCAATGCCGTACGATCAATAGTGAAACTTGTAGACAAGAATGACTTGAAGTTGGCCCTCAAGACTGCTCGTGAGGTTGTGAGAAAAATTGGTGGGCGGAAAAATATTTGTTATCCTCGCGTTTTTCCCATACCTGCTAAAGTTGGTGGTATTTTACCCTTCCTCATACCGTTGTTCGCTGGACATAATACTACCGAAGCTCTCATAGGTGGGGCTACTGGAATTGCTACAGCAGTCAACCATGCTCGAGCAGCCAAGAGTCAATTAGAGGAGAGTAAACGACATAACTAAAATCTATCGCTCTAGGGAAGGGTTTATATTTGAAACCTCATCGTTAAGTCTTAGGTAATCGCATACAACCTACTTTAAAAAACGTATAGAGCTAACTCATCGAACATTAACTGATATTGATCTGATAAAGTATGCTATAAAAATAGTAATTCCACATTTCCGTGAGGTATTCACGAGGAATGCTCTTCCGAGAAGTGGACCCTGGAAACATGAGTCAGGAATTGTAAATCTCTATAATCGAGATGGTCCTGGAATACATTGGGTAGTCTATAATAAAGTTGATGATAATATCACATACTTTGATAGTTTTGTAAATTTCTAACCACCGCCTGAATTGATCAACTATTTCGGTGATGGTAGCTATATAAAATATAATCATAAAAGGTATCAGGAATATGACACTGTTATATGAGGACATCTTTGTTTGAAATTTCTGAGTGGAGGCATATAAATATCGTGAGAGATTTACATCTCATTTTTGCTATAGATAGTGAATAATTCGCATTGAACCTCTCAGAGTCATCATCTGTCTTGGAAATCGCTTATTTCCCCCCCAATTGAACTTTGATCAGCATCGAGATGTTATTTGTTAGGTCTTGTAGAACTGCTAATCTTTAACTCAATTCCCAATATTGATATCGGGAAAAATCAGTTTTGCGTTGACAAACATGAAATTACCATTCCAACTGGACGTTATGAGATTGAAGACCTTGAAGGTTATTTGAGGAAAGCTCTTTTTTCTCTAGGCATTTCCTTAAGCCTGAAGCCTAATAATAGTACTTTGTGTAGTAAAATTAAATGTTCAGAGACAATTGATTTCACTCATCATAATAGCATTGGGCAACTCTTAGGCTTCAGATCAACTACACTTGAAAAAAATACCGTACATATGTCAGACTGACCAGTCGCCATTTCATCAATTAATTCTCTAAGAGTGGAATGTATTATCACAACTGGTGCTTATATCAATGGTCGAGCATCTCATACGATCCATGAGTTCTTCCCAGCTGTTCCGCCTGGATATAAGATCATTGAGAAGTCTTCCACCATCATTTACCTACCAATCGCAGTACGAACAATAGAAAATCTCGAAGTGAAGTTGGTTGATCAAGATGATCGCTTCGTGAATTTTCGTGGAGAGATTATATCAATCCGATTACATGTAAAGTGTGAATGATGGGTATAGTATTAGTTGTATAACTTAATCTTGAGCTTTTTTTCACTGAGTAGGTTGTCTTACTTGAAATTTAAATATTTACGCTCCCGTTTCCGATGTTGAAGAGTGAACCTTACAATTTTCGATACAATATATGCTATATCTGGAAGAGCAGCATAACTTCACAAAAGAGTAGTATAGACGATGGCGACCGATACGCAGCACCTTCGGCAATGTATTCTATACGAGTTCCAACAAAGAAAAAATGCAACTGCAGCCCACAAATCGATTTGTTCTACTCCCGGAAAGGATATTGTATCTTATAATATGTGTAAGTATTGGTATAGACGCTTTAAAGAAAGTGATTTCGCTCTCAGTGATCGGGAGTTTCCTGGACAGCCTCTGAAATTTGAAGATGCTGAATTGCAAGAACTACTCGACAAAGACAACGCAAACCCAAACAGAGCTCGCAACTCAGCTAGGAGTTACTCAAGGAGCAGTCTCTAAACGATTACATGCAATGGGAAAAATACAAAAGGTGAGAAGATGGGTTCCACACGAACTGACCGAATCCACCCTCAGTCAACCCATCAGCACTTGTCTTTCGCTGCTAGCCAAGTGTCAAAAAAAATTTTGTCAAAAATTATGACAGGAGATGAAAAATATATTTTTGTTTGCCAATCCCAAACGGAAAAAGTCATGGTTGGATCCCGGACAAACATCGACATCCACTTTCCAATAAAAAATTCACATGAAGAAGGTTCTCCTCTGGATCTATTGGGATATGAAGGGTATACTGTATTACGAACTTTTGGAAACGGGTCAGACAGTTACTGCAGAACGCTACAATTGACAATTGAACACATTGAGCTAGGAACTTGATGAGAAGAGGCCATTTACTGGGCAAGGGAGCCGGAAATTCATGTTGCTCCATTATAACGATCGACCTCATCATGTTGGTCGCGCTACTCAGAAAACGATTTTAAGCTTGGCCTGGGAGGTTGTCTCGCACGGGGCTTATTCACCGGACTTGGCCCCTTCCGATTACCCTCTGTTCCGGTCCATTTAGCAAGCCTTGGAGGAAAGCCGCTTCCAAACTCTGGACGATATATGAAAATTCGTCGATGACTTCATCGCCTCAAAACCTACAAGTTTTTTCGCGATGGCATTCGTATGTTGCCCGATCGATAGCGCAAGGTCATCGAAAGCGATGGACGATATTTCTAGGATTGATCTAGTATTTATATATTTTATAGTATACAATTTTTTTGACAAAAAAAGCCCAACATTGAATTATACACCGAATATTTAATACAAAAAATGGGTGGGACTTATAGAAGCCAATTACAATGCCTCGATCCAGTCACTCGTCCCAGGCGACTGAAGGGGCTAACACGTCAAAAGATCCAGTTTCTCTCCAGTTTGGGTCTGAAAGTGAAATCGCAAGAAAAAGTAGAAAAGTCAATACCCAATTTTGCTGCATCATCATCGGTTGTGTTACACCATGAAAGAGATTTTATCGATCAGGAAGCGAATCATCTTCGATGAGTCAATAGCTCATTATGAAATTGATGCATATCAATCATATCATTCAACAATTTTCAATAATTCTGATGAAATCCGAATCCCTACACAGTATCAAAATTTATGCACATTATCCAGCACAAGTTCATTATATATTATCCTGCTTTTAAGCAAAACCGATGATACTCCAGCAATAAGTACGAAATTTGTCAATAATAGTATATGCTATTTGTTTAAAGAAATACGATATGAGTTGAATGGTCTTGTTATTGATCGATGTAAAAATGGTGGTATTACCACATTGATGAAAAATTATATTTTTCAATCACGCAGTCAAAAGTTTATCATCGGAAATGCTGGTTAGGACCTGGAATCTAGAATTGATCGAAAACAAATAACTGATGATAACGGATGTTTTGATGTATTTATATACCTTCACCTGATTTAGGGTGTTGCTGAAGATTATAATCGAATTATCGTTAATGCAAAGCATGAATTGATTCTAACAAGAGCCAATAGTGTTATCGATGTCGTGAAAATCACTGCTGCTGCTGATGGTGCGAGAGAACGTTTCAAAATATCAATATTCAAAATTGAGTGAGTGATGCCTTACGTGACAGCATCAGATAAACAGAGAACTCAATGATTCAATCATACTGCACGTGACGAATCCATACCAGTAAGTTATCGTATGTGGGAATTATACGAATATCCACTCATTCCAGTCACCCAAAAACACATTTGGATTGTAAAAACATCTACCCAATGAGAAAAGCCAAGGTTTGTCATCATAGGATTCCAAACTGGACGTGGACGAGATGTTCTTAAGTACGCCAGCCATTTCGATCACGGTAACATACGAGATGTGAAACTATTCCTCAATTCTCAGAGTTATCCATACGGAAATCTATACCGTGATATGCAAAATAACTAATATACTCTTCTCTATGAGATGTATACCAACTTCCGATCTTCATATTACGGAAAAGATTCAGAACCTTTCTTAAATAAACCTGATTTTTTAAAACATGCACCACTCATTGTAATGGATTGTTAGAAACAGAATGAGTCATTGAAATCGGGTCCTGTTGACATTCGCCTAGAATTGGAAACGAAGAACATTTTTCCATCTGCCACTTCAGCATATTGTTTAATTTTACATGACCGAATTATTGAATATAGCCCACATAGGAGTAATGTGAAAATTTGGATGTAAAAATCTAATAGCTTATTTTCTTTATTTATTTTATTTTATTTTATTGGTTCGGATAGACCCAATAGCCAAATGGATAATGACAGGGTCACTACATAACATATATACATATGAATCAAAAATAAAACATAGCAAACGAATTATGTGTCATCAACAGGGTGTTATGGCGAAAAAGGTTAACAAAACTTAGAGCTATACGTTAGTGTCTGAAACATAAAGCATTGTACTTAATAGATATTTGTACACTTTCGATCCAATTACAGTTATATTGTCCGTATAGACATCAATGTCGGTATCAGAACTAACTAGATCGTTAACAGCTTTTTTTCAGTCTATAAAGCGGCGAGTGCAAACTTAAAGTCGAGGGGAGTAGAGGGAGATAGAATAATGCACGTGATCTGGAGTGTAAGAGCGGGACTCACAACGTTATACGTTCCAATAAGGATTGACAGTCTATTTTGTTCTATAAGAGTTTAATGATGAACATGATGTCCGCAAACTTCCTTTTTTCCGCGAGTGAAAAAAGCTTTGACTCCACACAGAGCAGTATATTATCCGTCCCCTTATCCGGGTAAACGCCGGTTGATTTACATAATAAAAAATCAGGCCCGCTCGCGCGCTTCGCGCGCTCACTCTTTGAGGTGTGACCGGCAGTGGTGGGTGGAATTGGGTGTGACCCATTACGGGTCGAACCAATAACTTCCCGACCGATTCCCATTGGTCTGTTCATTAGAACAAAAAACGCAAATTTTGAAATTTCCATCTTGATAACTACAAAAAGGCTGAGACGATTTTACTTGGCATCCACATAAAATCGAATTTTATAAAGATTCATCGATCGTATGAGCAGAAATCAAATCCCATTATTTTTCTACGTGGAATTATTGAACT
Source organism: Diachasma alloeum (assembly GCF_001412515.2). NCBI lineage: Eukaryota > Metazoa > Arthropoda > Insecta > Hymenoptera > Braconidae > Diachasma > Diachasma alloeum. Next base: position 195,629 of record NW_021680604.1, on the reverse strand, counting down.
TTCAAAAAAAAAATCATTTTTTTTCGTTTTTAACATGTTTTATGCAAATAACTAACAAACTGCTTAGGCGATCTGTCTCATAATCTACTCAGTTCTAAGTTACGTTGACACGCATCGATTGAAAGAATAACCAACCAATCAGAGAGTCGGGATAGAGGTAGAACGAGTAATCTGGCTGTCTAGAAACCTTGACACCGTTTATAGAGAGCAGCGGCTATAACAAAGTGGCGCTGTGGTACGTACATACGCGTCTGCAAGATTACTAGATACCCAGGTTGACACAGTAGTTTTGTCGCTGGGCTCATTTCCGGCTCTCTGATTGGTCAATTACGGTCGCTGGGCTCCATCCCGAGACGCTGATTGGTCAGAAACACAACATTGGAACATGCACTGTCGCAACCTGAATATCTAGCAACCTTGCGCGTTTGAGTAGATCACAGATGGTCCTTGATTGACACATAAAGAGGCTCTATGGACAACGTGACACTCTACCCTATTGACTGCCGCGTGAAATTTGAAAATTCATTCCATTGGGTTCTTGGAATATAAGATAACACTCAACATGGAAATATCCAGAGGCTAAGTGAAATTTTAATTGCAAAATGAGACTTTTCTTATCACAGCCTTTTTTTCCAACTTGATTTCTTCAATTTTGAGTTTGTTCAATATTTCTAATGTAAGGAATTACAAAAAAAAATAATTTATGAAAATTCCATTATCCGAATAACGAGACAACCGCTGAGATGATTTTTCTTTTAATTCAATAAGATTTACTCTACACCGAGATACGTCGATTGCATCCAAAAAAGTTCAAATCACATCATTACTCTAGGAGAAATAGAGGAAATAGTGAAAAAAAACCTAATTTTCGACGTTTTTGCACATATTTTTAGCGAATAACTGAAGAACCGCTGAGGCTATAGTCTTCACAATCTAATCAGTTCTAAGTTACATAAAGATGCGTAGATTGAAAAAAAAATCAAATTGCATCGTTGATTCAAGAGAAATCGCGCCCCAAAATTTTCGAGTCACATACATTCGCACACACACACACACACACACACACACACACACACACACACACACACACACACAGACATGTGTTCAAAAACATCATAGAAAGATTTCAGGAGTCATGAAACGTGGAGATATTATTAAATTTCCACTTTCGATTTTCGGGGTCATTACAATAACTTCCTCCCTTCGGGTCGGGAAGTTAATACTTTGAAAAGCGCCTCTGGATCGCTTCAATTTTATTAGAGTATTTATCGTACCCAGGTGACCAAACAGCACTGGCGTACTCGAGTTTTGATCTAACTAAAGCAGAGTACAATGTAAAATCTTGAAAAAGAAATTGAATAAATAGTTTTTTTTTTTCAAAAAGAGAGTGTTATAAATTATTTTATTTGTCATTCCCTTTTTTTCGTTTTACATTCAATTTCAGATTGAAAAGAATGATGAACTGACAAAAATATTACAGTGACACTATGCACCAATAATTTGTCCTCTTCTCAATAGTTGGTTCCCCTTCATCCGATTGATCCTCCATTCTTTCACACTCCAATTTTGATTTATTGGTCTCGAATTCGAGTATATCTGTTATATAGTCCAAAAGGAATTCTGAAGCGTTGTTTCCAAAATATTTGCAAATGATATCGGAATAATCAGAGGCATATGGTGGGATTGCAATCAACAACTGAATTCTGCTGGGTGTTAAAACACTCATCATCGCGGAGATTACATTGAATACTAATTCTGTAGAGATTGTTAATACAGATTTGACCCCTCTAGATTATGTCATAGGAAATTTGGGGGTAATAGCTTAATATTGATCTTCTGTAGCAGCAAACAAAATTCATCAAAATTCTGCGAAAAAAATTTCGGTACATCCTTGCAACGTGATACCCGATGATGTCATATCTGAATTTCATCATCTGTTTCTGGATCGTGACACAGCACTTTATCCAGAATCTGCCCTGTATACCTACTCAGCAACATCCAACCAGTTATCTGCCCGCTCCAAGTGATGTGTTGGCAGAAATCACAGTATGCTCATTCCAAACGTCTCAAAAAAATTTCTCAAACGTCCTCCATAGTAAGCTGCACCATACAAGTTGCGATCTTCATCAATCATGGCAGCTATCCTATCCTGAGGAAAACCAGCTCCCACACCCAAACCTGCATCATCATTAACAGCACCACGCTCACCACCATCAAGACCAACACTGGCCGGGTTCAAATTTGCATTTATGTCCCCCAGAACAATAACATCCCGATACTCCATCCAATACTCAATAAAATCTCCTTCGAAAAAATGTAATGACAACCTCATCAATGCGCCCCGAAGCAACAGCATTGTCACCAACAGGACCTGTAGCTCTGGCCTATTCCACAAACTCCATACGAGCCAGTAAGCCATCAAATTTTTGACGAAACTCAGGACCCGTACCACCATCAAGCTCACCACCAGCCCGCTCAAGCGCACGAATACGCTCTTCGACTGAAACAATTCGTGCATCCTGAGCCGCCAATTGTCCCCGCATCTCATCCAAAGAAGCCGATAATTTATTAAGTTGATGGAGAAGAGCAGAAACCTTCGTATCCAGACGAGCAAACTCAGACGCCTTCCGCGCATTACCAATAGTAAGCACGTTCAAATCACCTCGCTGTTTTCCAAAATCAGCACTGAGCCTATTGAATTTTGAAGACAACTCACGCATCGTAGTCAAGACTGCATTATCACCACACGAGACTGAAGACGAAGCATCATCCTTACTCTTCTCTTTCTCCTTACAACCCAAGCATGCTTGCTTTGCCAAAGCCGAAGCTGCTTGAGCAACAGTAAACTGAGCGTAGTATCTCTTCTGAACACACTCTACATGGAAAACATGAGGGCAATCACCCAGCGGACATACTGCCACCCCTGCTGAGGGACCCACATCCAGTCTACAAATCGCACACAATGTCATGACGGCACATCGTGCCAGCATAACCAACAGCTGATCACAACCCACAGCAACGCCGATATCAGAAATGTCAATTAGGTGAACGGCAAACTCACCAGCCCGAAACAACAATTCAATGTTCACACCAAGTCCAAAATAATAATTGTCTAGAGCGGTCCACATCCACAGACATGCACGGAATCGTAAATACACCTCACTCGAATAAGCAAGAAACCACAGTTCAATGTACAAATATCGACAGGCCATGATACACGCATCAAAACAAACCCAAAAGGAAACCTTCACGGATAATCCTGCAAATAATCTGTCCCTGCACTGACAACAACATCAGTACACACAAAAGCGCTAAAAGTTCTCACCAACACACGCACAATCGCAAAAAACCACGGCCGGGACCCAACAGTTACTTCAAAAGCAAATATGAGAAAATGCCTAAAAAACAGACCTAAGTCAGTAAGTAAGACAGTAAGACAGTAGTAAGCGAACCGAACTCACGGTAGCTGAAAGACACTTTAAAAATTAATGTCTCTGCCAAAAACCACAATTCCAAACAAAACTGAACGACTGGAAAGCAGTCAACAACACGGAGCACAGAAAAGCACGTCCGGCAAGCATGACAGCGTATCAGCTGTCTCTAGTGTAACAGCGTATTGTGGTACTATATGCAAGACAGGAGCAATTTCTCACTTGTTTGTATGTATTCACCGAAATTTGTTTCCAAAAGAGGTGACTGCGACCAGTAAAACTTCGAATATGATCGGTCATTGGATCATTTGTCCTGAATATCAATATACTGCAATTTCTGCGACGAATCAGAGAATAAACAACCAGCACATAATTAAATCCCACGGAATAGATTGGCATGAAGGGGAGGCATCGTCGAAATATGTCCATGCAGTATTAGGTTTGATTACGAAGGGGATGAAATACGTAATTGCTTAAGGTCATCAATAAACGAAATTCAACGCACAAATTCTTATCAGGGATGTTATGAATTTGAAGAGACATATCCGATTACCTCTATTCGCTTGTGCACCAACACCTGTGACGTCGTGCATTTTGCATAGTACGTTGAATGAACCACACAATATTTATATGCACCAACCTCAGAATATTTAAAATCAAAGCGTGGTTGACAGTGAATGAAGGAGGGTCAGAAAGATTATTGCAAGACACACCTCTGTCCAATGAACACACTAAAGATTTTGGAAGTCCTACAGTAAATTTCGGATCATACTGTCGGCTTAGACGAGACCGACAGCAATAGTAGCTGAGGATGTTACTTGGGCAGCTTCGGACTACCCCTCATCGTGCCTCAGCTCGCTTCAGGACTCAGTAAGAACTAACAAATCTTCAACTGCTGCTTCCAACAACTTCAGCATCATGACTCAAGCATATGTGGATATTACTGCGTACTGTTTTTGCTTTGTATACCTAGGTTTGCTACTCCTGAGTAGTTCTATCATTTATTTATCAGTAGATTCACATCTAATGGTCAATTAGTGCGCGAATACTATGATGCATTCATCCATTAAAACGAAATTGTATGCCTGAAGGAAAATTATTTACTGATCGCAGGTATAATTAAACTCCGTGGAACCAAAAATGTAAGTAGTTAATAAGAAAAAATTGTACTTCAATTGTAATTCTTGGGGGCAAATCTGTTGGGGACTAAATATAAGAATTAAAAATGTAATGCTCTGGTGTTTTCTCATCTCCTCCTTGTAGTACCGCTACTATGACGCATCTCAAAGTCAACAGTCACTTGAAACTTACCACTCTGCTGCATCGGAGCTGTGCTAGTTTGGTCAGCCAAGTGCTGGGGTCGAGGTGACTGCTGGGGTGGGCGCCACAATAGCACCTACAGGGTGTCCCATAGGAATGTTTTAAAACTAAACTCATCGGCCGACTCATCCAAAATAACCTTGACTCTCTACATTTGTGTTACGTTTACTAAGGGCCAGTCAGTTTTATTCCAAGTGTGGCAGGAGCACCTCCGTAAAGTTAGCGGAGCAAGGGCTAAAAACACCACTTTTTTTCCACCAAAATTAAGTGTTTTTTATGTGATTTATTGGTGCTGAAATAAAAAAAAATGTGCTCCAGCCCTTCAGGGGTTTAAGGGTAAGACCATGATTTTTAATGATCGTCGATAAAATTCATATGCCATTATTATGTGCTTTTCACGTGCTCCAAAATGAGGGGTTGAAGGGGGTGAAGGGAGGTAAGGAAAACCCTTTACGCAGAAATACGTATAATGGAGTGTTAAGGGTTGAAAAATCGAAATCAATGTTGATTGCAAGATATCCTACGCCATAATTATGTGCTTTTCGCATGCTCCAAGATGAAGGAAAAAAGAGGGGGGACGGAAGCATTTTTTGTGAGAATTCGTATTGAGAGGTTTCAAGGGTTGAAAAATCCCATTCAATATTAATCTAAAAATACTCCATGTCATAATTATGTGTTTTAAACGTGCTCCAAGATAAACGCAGAAAAAGAGGGGGTGGGTGGGGGAAAGAGACTTTCAGCTCACAGTTGTACTGAGAAACCTGACAATCGATTTTTTTTTTAATTCATATTTCGTCGTGGAAAATATGTGTTTTCCATATCCGGTATTAGAAAAAATCGTGCTCCGTTCTTTGCGTACCTATAACCTGAAAATCGACCCGATGTGCCTGAAATATCCATCACATGACCTGAATTGAATTAAAAAATCATGTGCTCTATGATTAGTGCACAAAAATAATTCGTGCTCGAGTCATAATCATAACGGAGGCATCAGGTACCGCTATGACTTTCAGCGCTTAGACAAGTGCCACTATTTTCTTTTTTCGTTCTCCAATTTGTCCTAAAAAATATTTGGATCTAAACCAGTTGCTAGCGAAACCACTTTGAGGAGGTTAGAATAAATTTCTTTTCATATTGATTGTGTGACACAACAAAACACATTACAGATTTTCGTAGAAATCCCGTTGGTTTCTAGTCATGATAATATTCTTTTTCTAGAATAATTGAAAATTTCGAGGAATACAGCACTTTGGATCATCATAGAGCTACTCTTCCAGGTCCCTCATTCTCTGCTGCAACAGAGGAGAAGGTCAATGAAGTTGAATAGTATTTCAAGGCAAATCCCAACTCGTCCATTCGGAGAGCCGCTTAAGATTTAAAATTGACCAAATCAACGTTGCATCGCATCCTCCACGTTTTTTTGAAGCTTCATCCATATAAAATATTGATGTGTGAGCGTTTGACAGAGGAGGCGATTCTGAGACGAAAGGACTTTTGTGAACGAATGACACAAATGTTCGAAAGTGGCGAGCTGCATGAAACAGCAATTGTTTTTCCCGACGAGGCACAGTTTTGGCTAGACAACTACGTGAACAAAAATAATTTAAGATTTTGGGGATCTGAAAAACCTAATTTTTTGGTTACGAAATCTGCTCATCCACAGAAAGTCACTCTTTGGGCTGCTTTGTCCATGAAGGGTGTCTATCTACATTTTCCGAATCTACCGCTACCGGGAATGAGTACAAAAGAATGTTAGAAACAAAATTCTTCCCTCATGCGAGAAAAAGAGGGCTTCTCAATGGGTTTTATTTTATGCAGGATGGAGCAGCTCCCCACCGTTCTCACGAAGTTTTCGAAATTCTTAATAAAGTTTATCGCGGTCGAGTTCTTGGTTTGGGATATCCAAAATTTTGTGGAGAGGGAATACATTGGCCACTCTATTCACCAGATTTGAATCCGTGTGATTATTTCCTGTGGGGTTACATAAAAGATTCTTGTTACGCAAAGAAGCCAAAAACAATCGAAAAGTTGATAAACAACATTGAAAAGACTGTTCACGCTATTCCACAGGAAACATTACAACGTGTATTCCACGGTTTTAGGAAACATTTGGATTATTGGGCCAGTGTTGATGGCTCTGATTTCTNGAGGTTTCAAGGGTTGAAAAATCCCATTCAATATTAATCTAAAAATACTCCATGTCATAATTATGTGTTTTAAACGTGCTCCAAGATAAACGCAGAAAAAGAGGGGGTGGGTGGGGGAAAGAGACTTTCAGCTCACAGTTGTACTGAGAAACCTGACAATCGATTTTTTTTTTAATTCATATTTCGTCGTGGAAAATATGTGTTTTCCATATCCGGTATTAGAAAAAATCGTGCTCCGTTCTTTGCGTACCTATAACCTGAAAATCGACCCGATGTGCCTGAAATATCCATCACATGACCTGAATTGAATTAAAAAATCATGTGCTCTATGATTAGTGCACAAAAATAATTCGTGCTCGAGTCATAATCATAACGGAGGCATCAGGTACCGCTATGACTTTCAGCGCTTAGACAAGTGCCACTATTTTCTTTTTTCGTTCTCCAATTTGTCCTAAAAAATATTTGGATCTAAACCAGTTGCTAGCGAAACCACTTTGAGGAGGTTAGAATAAATTTCTTTTCATATTGATTGTGTGACACAACAAAACACATTACAGATTTTCGTAGAAATCCCGTTGGTTTCTAGTCATGATAATATTCTTTTTCTAGAATAATTGAAAATTTCGAGGAATACAGCACTTTGGATCATCATAGAGCTACTCTTCCAGGTCCCTCATTCTCTGCTGCAACAGAGGAGAAGGTCAATGAAGTTGAATAGTATTTCAAGGCAAATCCCAACTCGTCCATTCGGAGAGCCGCTTAAGATTTAAAATTGACCAAATCAACGTTGCATCGCATCCTCCACGTTTTTTTGAAGCTTCATCCATATAAAATATTGATGTGTGAGCGTTTGACAGAGGAGGCGATTCTGAGACGAAAGGACTTTTGTGAACGAATGACACAAATGTTCGAAAGTGGCGAGCTGCATGAAACAGCAATTGTTTTTCCCGACGAGGCACAGTTTTGGCTAGACAACTACGTGAACAAAAATAATTTAAGATTTTGGGGATCTGAAAAACCTAATTTTTTGGTTACGAAATCTGCTCATCCACAGAAAGTCACTCTTTGGGCTGCTTTGTCCATGAAGGGTGTCTATCTACATTTTCCGAATCTACCGCTACCGGGAATGAGTACAAAAGAATGTTAGAAACAAAATTCTTCCCTCATGCGAGAAAAAGAGGGCTTCTCAATGGGTTTTATTTTATGCAGGATGGAGCAGCTCCCCACCGTTCTCACGAAGTTTTCGAAATTCTTAATAAAGTTTATCGCGGTCGAGTTCTTGGTTTGGGATATCCAAAATTTTGTGGAGAGGGAATACATTGGCCACTCTATTCACCAGATTTGAATCCGTGTGATTATTTCCTGTGGGGTTACATAAAAGATTCTTGTTACGCAAAGAAGCCAAAAACAATCGAAAAGTTGATAAACAACATTGAAAAGACTGTTCACGCTATTCCACAGGAAACATTACAACGTGTATTCCACGGTTTTAGGAAACATTTGGATTATTGGGCCAGTGTTGATGGCTCTGATTTCTAAAACATTTACTATTAATCGCACCTGTCACGTACAATTTTTGTAAGCTACTATTTTTGTTGTATGAATTACATGTTTCAAGAATGAATATACGGTGACATAAAAATGACATCTGTCCTCTATCAGGAACTGTATTCCTTCTCTTTTTCCCTGTTTCCAGTAAAAAAAATAATCAAACAGTTTTCACACATTCCCATGGGACGCCCTGTATACTATTAACAAATAATGTCATCTTCTTAACAATTATTGCAGGGGCCCAATTCGTCCCTTCAATACAGCAACTTCAGTAATCTTCGATTTTTCGTTGTTCTCTCCTTCTCGTCACTTGCTCCACAATACTGACTAGGAAGTGGTGCCCTCTGGGCAACTCCCTGAGGCTCATCCGAACTTTCTGAAGGTCTGCTGGAGTCACTCATAGATCCTCGGTTCCACAATGTTCTCCGCATACGGTGGAGCGTAGCAACGCCAAATTCAATTCAAAATGAATACAACAAGAAATAAGCATGAACTCAAAAATCTCTCTGTTGAATCTCGCTATTAGTTGGTGACTTCTCGTCTGGCGATTTTGATCAACATAGCCCACACGAGGAACGGTCGATAAATGAGATTAAAATTTGTGGTGGATTTGTCGCGTCATAACGAATTTTCCATTATTAGAATTATGAGTGCCGATGTGTAAATATTAATGAACGTTTTCTGCTTGATCTAGGCGCTCATCAAATCGGAGACAAGAAATGATGCGATATGACGAGATAAGATGAATAAGACATGAAGAGACGAGTATGATTTGAATGGTGGATGAAGATAAATACGATATAAATGGTCAGAAATTGAGAACACGAGTAGTCGGCAAGGAGTATTAGAAATGACCATTGCGTGCTCCAGTTTCTCTTACCGACATCGTTAGTACGTATTCGCGCTACTGTGAGACGCGAGCGCATTTTCTCTAATGTATATGTATCACTTGTAGGCTGACCGTTGAAAGAAATGTTTCTCAAATAAAATTATTTATATATGATGACGTTTCATGTTATTTGTCCACATCTTCCTCAATAACATCCTTTCACTTTTTATATACTGCTATAACATTTATTGAGTTATTTAAAATTCAATTGAAATTATCGCCATTATTTTCGCATTTGTGAATAGATCAGTAGGGCCGGTTCTGTCCCAACAGTCTACCGGAAGCCTGACCACACAGCCTCCGCGAAGAGATGGCTGGGTGAAAGGGATAATTAATTCGCGGGCTCATTAATTAATCCATTGATTAATTAAACAATCAATTAATTAGTTTATTAATTAAACAATCAATTAATTAGTTTATTAGGGGCCTTAATTAGGAGATGGGGGTAACAATGAGGCGCCATAAATGGATCATAAAGCAATTTCGGGCCCGAGGTATACTTAGTGAACTTTTGATATATTCAATTAGGATATCGTCAACTGTGACTGTCACGTAGTGATGCTGTCGAGACATAACGAGAATTATTTTGAAAAGATCATCATGGTCTAAAAAAATATTGAGTTTAGGAATCGTCGTAATCTCGAAAGACATTAGATCGGTCCATCTCGTCACGAACTTGCAAGAATCCATCACGTCTGAGTTTCAGAATCTACTCTTTTTCAAATGTTTGTCTCGATATCTGTCTCGTCTCGTCTCGTGGACTTATGAAACCGAAAATCTCGACATCCAGGCAAGATAAATCCTCCCCAAATGGTGACGAGATGCACCGATCTAACGTCTTTCAATATTGCGACGATTGCAAAACTTTCGATGTTTTTCCAGACCGTGATGATCACTTCAAAATAATTTTCGACTAGTTTTGACGGCATCATTACTATCCCGGAATAAAAAAATAACTTTAGGTTAAAGTATGTATACATTTATGTAAAAATTGGTGTGCCTTTAGGGGATTTTATACCTTAGGGTATAACAAAATGCTTTTAAATCCCATTAAATGATGACACAACGGTTGAACGATTACGAATCGCGTCAAAAAATCAGGGGACTGCCATTTTTCCTCACAAGAGTTAAAATTCGCCAGCGTCATACCTCGTACGAGTCAAACGTGGCAATCATCATCACCCGCGAGGTGAAAAACTATTACAATGGTCAAACTCAATCTCAAACTCAATGGTCAAATTAGAAAGGCTAATCTCAAGACGGAAGCGGTGAGGGGGGCAATCTACAGGGCAAAACAACCAAAGGCGCATGGATCTAAAGATCATAAATAATGCGAAATAATCAGATGACTCACGGGTTTGACTCGTATGATCGCTTAAAGCTCCCATGAGCGTACGAAGAGGCTGCTACATAACCGATTTGACGGTAAAAAATGATGACACACAATTGCTGCTCGAAGTGCAAATGGAAGAAACATTTCAAATCTACACATAGATATACAAGATCGAGTTGAATAAAAATATCCAATAAAAATTGTCACACCTTTTTGTAGAGATCTCGGAGTTGATAGTAAAAAAGTCGCGTACTGAGACAGCCAAAGCGTAGGTATGGAGAAAGACTTGTCTGACTTGGGAGTAAAGATTGTGGAGTCATCTTCGGACGACCGAAACTTGCTACCCAAGCCTTTCGCTCCAAATGCCGCTCAAGTCGGATGAGTCCTTCACTTTCACCACCTACCCATACTGGAGGCTGCAGGCCCTCGGTGTCAAATCCTACGAATATATGAAGTGGGCGTATTCGATTAAATACTACATTGATTCCACTTTATCGACGATTATATGGAAGAAGTATAACAACTGTGCATTATAAGGATGATCATGAGAACAGTTTACGATGCTTACTGGTGAACAACAAATTTGCTTCTGTGTAATTTGTTCGCACAATGACATCGCATTTTTAAAAATGTTGAAAAATGAGAAATATTATAAATTTTACCATAAATTGACAGAATTTGACAAAGTTTGGTGGAAATTTTCTGAAATTTTTAGAGCGAAAATGTCCAGATATGAAATTGGTGAAATAATAATAAAATGGTGCATATGATGTCATATTTTGACAGATTCTATCCTAATGCATATGTCATAATTTGTCATAATTATGTTTTCTGACAAGCAATCATGCTCCAAATATTCTCGCAAAATATTGAAATACCCTGATAAACAAACCCAGAGTTCGCCTAGACTGAACTCTGAGTTAATGTTTAAATTTCCCAGGATTTCTCTCTTCTCTCTGTATTTTGCTCATGAGTTGACTGAGAGTTTATTCTGGGTTTGATCCATCACGGTACGATATCGTCTGTGCCTTAATTACATAGTAGTCCAGATGATGATATACTTAGATTAATGTATGCTCTATTGTAACGTGACATTTTCAAATGAGGGTTGAAAATGCCTATTACCTTCGCCCTCCTTCCTCTGAATCTAGTTAAACTCAAAACTCAGAATTTATGGACACCAGGTCATTTTTATCCGGAATTACTGTTATATCCAGAGTAAATTTCTAATTGAAATTAAAAGATTATTAATCAATCAAAACTCTTGGAATGCATAAAGGTGATTCCACTCGCCTTAAAATGGGAAACGGAGGACATTTGACAATTTCTTTCCGAAATCGTTCAAAGTCGAAATCGAAGAGTCAGCAAGATTCCTCAGCGATCGTTGCCTTTCAGCAACACCGAAAAATCAATGTAACGTCAACAAAAAGTGAATCGAACACATACGACGATTCCAGACAACCCATGCAAATAGCAATTAAGCTTTCCCCCACCACTAAAATTTATCGAAAACTAACGACCGAATCACTCCCAAAAATTACGGAGATAGTCAGTCGCTCTCCACACCTAAGAACTTTTGTACTAGCTTCAATCCGCGAAATTGATCCTTCAGTTTTAACCCCAGAAGATATTTCTTTTTGGTGACCTTACGGTAAAAGAGGTGATAAACTTGATAATTGATTGGGCAAACCGTAACCTTAAATCAAGAGTAGGATTTTTGTCGCGCATAAACTTTTGGAAACGAACTCGTCTAAACAAACTGAAAATTAAATTCAGTTTCAAGTGGAAGACGAAAACTTCAGAAATTCGAAGGGCTCCAGTAATTATAGTTATCGTAGCAGCCGCTAGATAAGCTGGTTCTGACAGCCGAATTTTCACAAAAGGAGTAATTTGAAGAATCCACATTACAACCAATTTGAACCGAATTCAGGAAATCATCAGGAAATTAATTAGTAAAATGGAACTCCACAAATTAGAGTAAAAGCAATCTTGCCCCTTTTTCACTCCAAACTTTCTTCTGAATTAATATCAAAATCTATGTATCTAAGCGTGACAAAAATTGTTAATAAATGAATAATTGGGATATTTCAACCAGTGACAAATATAAGTTTTGGCAATCAATTCAATCATAGTACATTAGAGTACAAGGACGCAAATTTCGTTTTCAACGAACTTTATTACCGAGTGCTCTATAATATTTTATGGCAAGTCGTGCAGAAGTCGAATTTTGAGCAGGCTGCGCGAAGCGCAGCGTGCGATAAACTCGACTTATTGCACGGCGCGACATAAATAAATGAATACCCTTCAGGCAAAAGTAGTTTATTTAGCGTCGTCCTCAAATAAAAATAAACCTCAAAGTGAATACGAGTTGTAAACTCTTCATTTTGTTAGAATTCGAATTAGTTAATCACGGAAGTAAAATACAAAATTTAATTCATGCCCTTCGACGTTAGGCGACCTCTCCGGACATAACAATTACCAAACTGGAAAAATCGGCAAAACAATTCCAATTTATTCAAAATCATCCAAAACGTACTCAAAAAAGAGAGAAAACTAGATTTTCAGGGAAAGGTCGCGGTTCTCGGGTCGCTCAGTATGTTAGGTTATGGAGAGAGGGGTGGAGTTCGGATGGAAATGGTTTATTGGGCGATCAAAACTACAAAGAAAAGAAGTCGACATTGTCCTTACTTATTCCACTATTGAATCTTCAAAGTGAACATTTTATACAATTTTCATATAAGAAGAATAAAGGAAATGGAAATTTTACACAATCATGATAATAAAGCTAATCTTTAACAAAAGTCACGATAGTTTAGTTTCAGACTGATTCTAATTCCATCTCATTAGAATCGGCTCAATATTATTTCTTGAATAACCAAATTCCTCGGGTGTTGTGGAAAACACGAGTATAATATCAAAAGTTAGGAAAATACAAGTTTATCCTTAATACTCGAGAATTCTTGGAATCGCCAAGAGAGATAAGCGAATGCCCATGAGAGTGAGAGAGAGAGAAGAACATCAAAACCCAGCGTTATACGTATAGCGCATGTGCGAAACAGTATCTCACAAATTCATTAAGACTAAACTCGCGATTTCTCAAAAACGGTAGAGTGAAATTTCAAAAAAATAGAGCAAGGACACTCGGGATAGTCCAGAGAAAATTCTTTTATCAAAATCCTTTTAATTGGTGCGGAAACGCCCACCACGGCGAGGACCTCCCGAAAAACTCTGAATAGTATCGGAAAACGCAAAGGCGTAATTGCCATTCCCTTCAATTTAGCTAACATTTCGACCAAATAAAACCAGTTAATTGATTAATTATTTGACCGAATTGGGCCAAACAGATAAACATTCGGATAACTCCTGGGAGGTTTTTGGCACTCTTCGCGGATCGGTTTTCCAGGATATATGGGGCTAAAAGACAATTAGTCACGAATTCCTCTGAATAAATTTTATTATTTTTCGCCATAACTCTAAAGCAACCAGGCAATTCGCCGGAGACTTGTTTGGCTCGCCCCAAACGACCTTCCACCAAAAACCAAAGGTGGGTATTAATCCCCGAAAATCCAACTTAATTTTGAACCGCCGTTATTTCAACCTGGTCTAATCGATTACCCGCAAGATTTACAATAGAGTGAACCCCATAAAAATTATCGGATGACTCTAATATATTAGCCCTTCTTCGCGATACTTTTATGGGGCCTTAAAAACGTGTAAGGAAACAGATTTCGACAAAAATGATTTTAAAAAAATAATACACTCAAACCGAAAAATTTCAAAATAATAAAAATTCACCACGCCATAGCGAGAAATCCTAAACTCAATTATCGTAATGATAATTGCATACATTACCGCACCAAAGTCGGAAAACATAACTTGAACTAAATTTTGACCACTCGAAGGTGGAAAGTGGACCTCTCTCTCCCTATTCTTGTTATCAAGCCATGTTGGTGTTCATGACGAACATCCCCACATGTTCGTTACCCAATATATCATAATTGGTCCTATTGTAGACATTCAATTTTTCACCAAATTACCTCACTGGGATGTATATACACACTCATTAGCTTCGCTCGAATGCACGCTTGCCCTTAACATAGCTGATCTACTGGCTCACCTTAGATGACCAGTGGCTTCTAAGCCTTGACACCTGAGGCGCCACATGATGGACAGGTTCCCAGTGAACGTTTCCATCTAAACTGGGCCACATTGATATCTTGGATGATTGACACCTGTCACCTTGCGGCTCTGGAATCACTCTCATTTGTATATCGTCTGCTATAGTGTACATGTCCTTTTTGAAACGGTTTGCATATGGCTTGATTCATTTTTGCTCTGCGCTTTTTTAATCGCTCAAGACTATTGATTTGTTTACTCTGACCGGTATAAAATTATAAATCATCGTTTTGACTAACAACAGTGTTAATATATCTTGTCACGTTGAGATGAAATCACAATTATATTCTCGGAATTCTACTCTGTGCGGGTCTTGTAATCAAAATGATAATCAAAAACAATCATTAAAATAATAATCCGGATTTAGAATTTGAGTTTTTGCTCTGTTCGGTAAGTCAATCTAATTATTTAACTCAAAATTCTCGAATGTTAACGGTTCGGGCACTGCTAATTTGTTCCCGTCGAATTTCTGTTAATTTTCATTTGTAATAATATAAATATTTGAGCGGAATGTGATTTCCTCTCATGTTAGCTACCCCACATAATAATAAGAGGAATAATTGAGTTTTGAGGCTTTCGCGGCCAATATTATTATTCATTATGATGGCTTCAGTCTGCATCATCAGGGCTAGGTTGCTCAGATACTGAAGTTCCCCGTTGTAAGGAAGTCCTTATGCCCCCTGACCCCTCGAGGGAATAGGTAGAATCGTGGGGGGTATCGCAGCCAATCAAGATGTTTTTCATTGATCAGCTGTTCAATTGAAAAATCCGGAGGACGGTGTGCCAAATTTAATTGGTTTGATATCCTCGATCCCTATTGAGATTGTTCGGATGTTTTTGGATCTCGAGATCTTTGCGATGTTTTCTGGCGAAATATCTTTGTGAGCTGGCAAGCATTTCTGTCTTGTCATATTGGATAGAGTATCCAGTGTCCATCCAATATTCAGCCAGTGCAGATTGCGAGATATGACCATTTTTGCACACCGTTGATGTTCTTTGATCCATGTACTGATCCTCCTCCCGCTTTCACCAATGTACACTTTTCCACAAGAGCAAAGGGTTTTGTACACCCCTGGGAGACTAAGTGGTGGTCTCCGATCCTTAGTTCTGGGGAGCATTTGTCCAATTTTCGTTGGTGGTTTGAAAATTGTCCTGATGTATCGGGAATGGGTACATTCGTGAACAGGGACTCCACATCAAAGCTAACCAAAGATCTCCTGGACTAGTTTAAATGTGAGACAGTTTGTTCATGAAGTCTTGGGAGTTTTCGATGTGGGAACTATTCTGACCCACGAGAGTTTGGGGTGGTTTGGTCAGATAGCGAGGTAATTGGTACGTGGGTGCACCAATGTTGCTCACTATTGGATAAAGAGGGATAGTCTCTTTGTGAATTTTTAGGAGACCATAAAGTCTGGGAGAGAAGAATTCTCGGGGACTAAGGATTTTTTGGGTTTAGGGAGCGAGATCAGCTTCCTTCAGAAGTTTGATCGTCTTCTTTCTTCTGAAGACTTCCTTCAGAAGTTGTCTACCCGCAAGATTTACAATAGAGTGAACCCCATAAAAATTATCGGATGACTCTAATATATTAGCCCTTCTTCGCGATACTTTTATGGGGCCTTAAAAACGTGTAAGGAAACAGATTTCGACAAAAATGATTTTAAAAAAATAATACACTCAAACCGAAAAATTTCAAAATACTAAAAATTCACCACGCCATAGCGAGATCAGCTTCCTTCAGAAGTTTAATCGTCTTCTTTCTTCTGAAGACAACTTCTGAAGGAAGTCTTCAGAAGAAAGAAGACGATCAAACTTCTGAAGGAAGCTGATCTCTCTCCCTAAACCCAAAATATCCTTAGTCCCCGAGAATCGTTCTCTCCCAGAATGTATGGTCTCCTAAAAATTCACAAAGACACTATCCCCCTTTATCCAATAGTGAGCAACATTGGTGCACCCACGTACCAATTAGCTCGCTATCTGACCAAACCACTCCAAGCTTTCGTGGATCAGAATAGTTCCCACATCGAAAACTCCCAAGACTTCATGAACAAACTGTCTCACATTCAAACTAGTCCAGGAGATCTTTGGTTAGCTTTGA
Source organism: Diachasma alloeum (assembly GCF_001412515.2). Lineage (NCBI taxonomy): Eukaryota > Metazoa > Arthropoda > Insecta > Hymenoptera > Braconidae > Diachasma > Diachasma alloeum. Next base: position 178,687 of record NW_021680604.1, on the reverse strand, counting down.
TGTGGAGTTCCTGTTCACGAATGTACCCATTACCGATACTCTTAACATCATCAAAAAATCCCAAAAAATCCCACCCAAACTCCTCCCTCTAGTTGAACACTGCCTGACTTCCACTTATTTCCAATTCCAAGGGGAGTTCTATGAACAAACATTCGGAGCAGCAATGGCTTCACCCATTTCTCCCATAATAGCAAACATTTGCATGGAAGATTTCCAAAACAAAGTTTTTAAATCAGCTCATCTTAAACCCTCTGTTTGCTTCAGGTATGTCGACGATACTTTCGTCCTCTGGATACATGGAGCAGACACGTTGCCTCAGCTCCTGAATTTTATCAACTCACAACATCCGAGCATAAAATTCACTATGGAGATTGAGGAACAGAACTTTCTTCCCTTCCCAGAGGTCCTAGTGCGTCGTTGTCTTCAGAAGAAAGAAGACGATCAAACTTCTGAAGGAAGCTGATCTCTCTCCCTAAACCCAAAAAATCCTTAGTCCCCTAGAATCCTTCTCTTCCCGACTTTATGGTCTCTCAAAAATTCACAAAGAGACTATCCCCTTCAGAAGAAAGAAGACGGTCAAACTTCTGAGGGAAGCAGATCTATCTCCCGAAACCCAAAAAATTCTTGGTCCCCGAGAATCCTTCTCTCCCAGACTTTATGGTCTCCCAAAAATTCACAAAGAGACTATCCCCCTTTATCCAATAGTGAGCAACTTTATCCAGTAGTGCACCCACGTACCAATTAGCACGCTATCTGACCAACCCACTCCAAGCACTCGTGGGTCAGAATAGTTCCCACATCGAAAACTCCCAAGACTTCATGAACAAACTCTCACATTCAAACTAGTCTAGGAGATCTTTTGGTTAGCTTTGATGTGTTGTCCCTGTTCACGAATGTACCTATTCCCGACACTCTTAACATTATCAAAAAATCCCAACAAATCCCACCCAAACTCCTCCCTCTGGTTGAACACTGCCTGACTTCCACTTATTTCCAATTCCAAGGGGAGTTCTATGAACAAACATTCGGAGCAGCAATGGGTTCACCCATTTTTCCCATCATAGCAAACATTTTTATGGAAGATTTCGAAAACAACGTTCTTAAATCAGCTCCTCTTAAGCCCTCTGTTTGGTTCAGGTATGTCGACGATACGTTCGTCCTCTGGATACATGGAGCAGACACGTTGCCTCAGTTCCTGAATTTTATCAACTCACAACATCCGAGCATAAAATTCACTATGGAGATTGAGCAACAAAAGTTTCTTCCCTTCCTAGATGTCCTAGTGCATCGTAATGAGGACGGAAGTCTTGGTCACCGAGTCTACCAAAAGCCTACACATACAGACAGATACCTCCATGCCTCCTCACACCATCACCGTTCTCAAAAGAACTCGGTTATCAGCTCCCTTATGTACCGAGCTCTCACTATTTCCCAGCCTGAATACCTGGAAGCCGAAGTTCAACACCTGGATAAAGCATTGAATAACAATGGATACCAGAGCAAACAAGTCCACCGTATTTTACACAGGCTGAAAAACAAGAACTTAGCTGAGAGTGAACCTGCTGATAAAGTAGAATATCAGAAAACGGCTGTTCTCTCGTATCTTCAAGGTACGACCGATCGCATTAGCAAGGTACTGCAGAAGCATGACATCAGGACAATTTTCAAACCCCCAACGAAAATTGGACAAATGCTCCCCAGTACGAAGGATCGGAGACCACCACTTAGTCTCCCAGGGGTGTAGAAAATCCCTTGCTCTTGTGGAAAATTGTACATGGGTGAAACCTGGAGGAGGATCAGTACACGGATCAAACAACATCAACGGTGTGCAAAAAAATGACCATATCTCGCAGTGTGTACTGCCTAAACATTGGATGGACACTGGACACTCTATCCAATATGACAAGACAGAAATGCTTGCCAGCTCACAAGGATATTTCGCCAGAAAACATCGCGAAGGTCTTGAGATCCAAAAACATCCGAACAATCTCAATAGGGATCGAGCATACCAATCCCACCCAATTTGGCATACCGTCTTCCCGGTTTTTTAATTGACCAGCTGATCAATTAAAAACATCGTGATTGGCTGGGATATCCCCCACCACTCTACCTACCCCCTCCAGGGGTCAGGGGGGATATAAGCACTTCCTTACAACGGGGAGCTTCAGTATCGAAGCAACCTAGCCCTGATGATGCAGACTGAAATGTTTGCGAAACGTCGGCAAACAGCTGAATCTAGACGCGGCATTCATCCAGAAGGCATCATAATGAAGAGGAATAATTACCTTGGCTGCCTCTGCAATAATTATTTTAATGAATATCAATTTTGTTCGGGCAGTTATTTAAATATTCCAGTAATTATCAAAATCTCCTCGTTCTTGAGAGAAGTAATAATATAGCAGTGAAAGGAATGAAATGACATTTAATCTTATCCAAATGATTTAAAAGTTGTGTAGCCAGTTAATTAATCCAATAGAATTCCGCTTAGTTAATTAAAAAGGATGTGGATTTAATTATGATAACAAAAGAAAATAGTTTATTCATTAAATTTGTAGGATCGAAACTCTCTCCTTGAATTTATGTACAAAGCATATGATAATCTAGTTTTGGATTATCACCATTCATCCACTCGTTGAAATCAATATAATTCCAATTAAATAATTCAGAAAATAATAATTATATTTTTATGGAATAAAAAGATCACTGCGTTCGGGATTTATTACTCTCCAATTTTTTTAAGAACAGAACTCAGATGCGCTAATTCATCAAGATAATTTTGGATTCGAGCACATGGAAATCTGCACCGATTTATTGATTCCCCAGTGGAGTAAAAAGAACTTCCGCATGAAATAATGATTCCGGCTCCATAATTTGTAACAAATTTTAATCACAAATTCACTAGAATTTTTAAAAATGTGCGTGAAATCTGATTTTTCATACAATTACTCCGCTCCCGTGGGCTATCGCCCAATATGGCGTAATCGAACGCCGATTAAGCAATAAATAAAATCCGAAATTCTCAAATATTAATCATCCCAAAAATTCCGGGTTTTCACCAAGTATTCGCGCAATCTTGTCACTATTTATCGAATAAAAAACAACGCATAATTAATTTTCCCAACACTCGAAATCCTCATGCACGTAATTACTGCACCGCTACTTACAAGACACGTGGCTTGCTCGCCTGTCGGAATTTCGCAGGATTTTGCCTCTATTCTCGATCGCTCCGGGTATAACTCCAATTTGTCCTTACCGAAGGAAGCTTCGACTATCGTATCTCGTAGGAGAAAAATCTACACTAATTACTTTGTGACGACTGAGGTCGTCAATTCAAAATATACATATATACATATATTTTCTTGGTAAAAAAAATCAAGTCCTTCTTCAAAGGCACTATTTTGAGTATAAATTAAATCTAGGAGGCTTCTCTCACCCATGAGAATCGGGAAAAGTAAATCCACCATTATTACGAAAATTTTACATATTTCGTCTTCTCCAACGGTCGTATTTCCGAGTCAACGGTATGGGTCGAGAAGAGGAGGTCCTCAGAAATATCTCTTGGGACCAGACAACATCCAGACCATCCCGTCTAGGATAATCAGAAGGAGGATCGGATGGTAGCGTCCCTCCACGAGGCACATGCATTTTAAATGGGAGCAGAAGGTGTTCTCTGGGCAAGGATCCAACATTTCCAACTGCTAGCAGTCAGCAGTCCAGGGTACCCTGACGCGAGGAATAACCAAGAGAGAAATTCCCCCCTATTCGATGATCAGAACCTGCTGGAAGATAACGAGGGATACTGGAGTGACAACGATATAACACCAGAGCGACAAAAACGACTAAAACAATTTTGCGAATTTCAAGAGAAATAATTTAGAATAGTGACAATAATTATTTAGAATTTTCTGATGAGTAATATCTGTGAAATCTTATTATTTACAATATTTTGGAATTGTAAAGTTTTAGATTAAGTTTAAGAAAATTTCGATATTCTATCAAATGATTTGATTCGAGTAGTTAGAGAGGGGAACCCTCCCCTGAAATCTGAAAAAACGAGCATCTCAAGCAAGTCGATGCACGCTTGAAGAGAGTCGTCTTCTAGCTAGAGCGAGATGTAGTCCCCAAAGTAATACGGTCTGCCCGATTGGCATTTATTTTATTTGTTGGGAGTTGAATTATCATTTTTCGTCATTGAGGCTGCAGTTCATCCCGAGAGGAAATAGTTCTCCTTACGTAGGCAGGTGGGCAAAGCCAAATTTTCTTTAAATTTCAATAAAATCCGAGAATCATAGCCTTTTATTTGGGCTTCTCGTGTGGACGAGTCTACTATGGCGTCTTCATCCAGCCTTTGTTTGCATTTTGTCGAGTCGTGAGATTTGTGGTCGGCTCACACCGTTAATGTGTAAATTTTGATAAATAATTTTCAGTAATTTGAGTTTAAATACAGAAGTTAATCAGTGGCGGTCTAATTTTGAGTTAAAATTTTGGATTATAATTTAGCTTTGTGAATATTTGAGATCAGGCATCAATCAATGATTTTAATCGACTTGATGTACAGATATTAGAGTTGAGGGAATCTCAGTCGATTCCCCTCATTTATTTTTCTTGTCACTTTGAATTGACTTTGCTGATTTCGGTAGAATTATTAGAATTTATCTAATTCAATTATCTTTGTATCTTTTCTTTGTTAGTCGACGATTTGTAATCGTGGTTTATCGATTATCGATGTAAAATATTAATCTCGTTTATTTTTATATCAATTTGTACTGTTTTGGCGATATCGGGTCCTCAGAACACAGAGTAATTCTCTCTTGTATTTATTTTGTTTATTTTTCGAGGAATTATATTTTCTTCGGTTTTTGTTACTTAAAATTTTGCGTTTTCTTTGTGTAAGAGTGAAGGAGAAAATATACCAGAGTAGGGGTATCGTCCCTCTTCCCGCTTATAACAAGTAGGGTCTACTCGTAATTCTGAGAAGTCGGACATTTTCAGATGTTAAGTATTTTTTTGCTAAATTTTTCTACGGAGAGGCGTCAATGCCCTCTCCTCAATAAAAAGCATCGACTGGCGACCATTCGGTTAGAATTTTTCAAAATTATAATTCACTTAACATTTTTATAGTTTGTGAAAACCTCACAACTTATTAATACTAATGGAGTTTCAACTGTTCACTATTGTGTGCCTAACAGGGATGCCGATCAAAAGTGATGAAAGATGGCTGACTTTGCGTTGTCTAGGTTCGAGTTGAAACCTTTCTGTCTGCACCAATTGTCTCAGCTAATGGGAGATCTATGAATGTCAAAGTGATTGGTGGTTTTCCTTGACCCTCACCGCTTTCACAGTCATCCCCATTATTAGTTCCCCTAGATTTACTCTCCGGGCTTCTCATTGGTTGTCCGGTGATTTCCACGCCACAGGTATTTGGAATATGAATTTATCAATGGTTCAGTGACCTTAGTTACCCACTCTTCCTATCCCCCTGTATTTATTGTTGTCGTGACGTGAATTTACATCGGATGGTGAATCCAACTTTCTGGAGAAGTACTCCGGCTGGAACACTCCAATCATCGTACTGGTGGCCTTCAGTTTTCTCCGGGTCGATTCAGGAAGCCTATACCTCCTTCAGATGATTTTCCGCTCATGTGTCACTCAACCGTGGGCAACCTAACCCTCAGCTGTCTCCTTCATATCCAGTATGAGTTATTCCAATGATTTTCGTTTGCATTTATAATTTTCACCTGTTCACGATTTTTCAGGTAATATTTTGCTTCTCCCGGAATTCTACAGATTCATTTCTTCTCAATTGTGGGTTCATTTCGGCGCGCTCTCGACGATTTTGTGATATACATGATGTATAATCTTATTCGATAACTAAATAATAGGAGAGAGGAAAGTGAGAGTTCCCATCGTATCAGTTCCTTGGTGATTATCGAGTTAATTTCTTCTGGTAATAGATCTCTGGGTTTATTTTACTAGTTTTTACTAGATGAGGGTTCAACCTCGTCACAGCCTGTAAGTATTGACTAGTTTTATAATAAAAAGTGACTTATTTTGACTAAAATCCGTCAAAGCAATTACATAAAGTGGATGGTTATCTCGCCCACCGCTTTAATATTCAACAAAAACCCAATCCGGCATCGAATAGTAGCATCTCGCTACATCGTGTGTACACTTTGTATTATGCTTTAGTCAATAAATTAGTGAAATATTAATTCGCTTGTGTAGTTATTTGTTCCATTCTGACTAACCACCTTGAATCTTCCATTGGTGACTCTGACATGATTTGAATCACGAGATTTTTCCGTGAAGGCATGAAGTACAACATGTGCACGTGTCTCTAAATGGGACAATAAGTAACTGAATCCCACATGATATCTATTCACTATTGATTCAGAGGAATAAAGAGTGAGCACCCGATGTATAATTGGAAGGTCCCGGTTTCAAACCCCGGTTTGGCCTATCCATTTTTTTCAGTAAAAATCTGCTGGTTATTCGTATTGAGAATAATCCTGGCTCCCGTTCTACCTCATCCAAATCCCATACAATCATTTCTTTTGACATCGCAAAAATGTGGAACGTTATAGAAATTCACATCTTTATTGTGGAGCACCCGAAATGGACGTAGTTCTCTGTTATTGTACACAAAAAATTATTAACGATTTCTCCTCGTGAGACATTTATTGTTAGATTTTTTACATGAAATATTTAGCGACCATGCCGGGCAATTCGACTGGAGGCATTGACTCAGGTTAACAACATTGTTGTGGTAAAATTCGAGCAAACTAGCTCGTTGAGTTTTTCGTCAGGGTTTTAGTCTCACAATTGATGATTTTTCAGTTTATCGAGGAGTAATAAGGAGTTTCGAGAATCAGTAATGAGAGTTATGACGGGCTTTTCCCCATTGGATAAGATCCGTTGGGGTGCTGAGGTTGGTTATTTTTATAAGGAGAGGAGGAGGAGGTGCCCCTCTAGACTTCTCTAACTCTATCAATCGTTGAGGAGTCCGTTAGTGCAGGAAGGGATGAATGATATGAGTGTTTTGTCCGCGTCCACGTGATGTATAGATGGTTAAATTTGTAGGGGCTAAGTACCGTAAGGTTAAGATTTTATGAGAGGTGATTGAAATTATATCGTAGAGGTCCAGGGTCCACTCAGGCACTAAGTGTCGTTGGGACAGACATACGATTTGTTGTATGAAAATGGATCGCTTGTAGAGACCTAGGGTTCACTCGGATACCAAGTATCGTTGCACCAGGCATGCAAGTCTTTCCAGGATAGGTAAAAAGAGTTTAGGCTTACTGTAGAAGTCTAGGGTCCACGCAAACACCAAGTGTTATGGAGAAAGACTTACAATCAGTCTAAAGGAGATGGGATACTCGCATAGGCCCGGGGTTCACGCAGATACCTGGTATCGTTGGGACAAGCATGCCAGTCTTTCCAGGAGAGGTAAAAGGAGTTTAGGCTTACTGTCGAGGTCCAGGGTCCACGCAAACACCAAGTATTGTTGGGACAGACTTATAATCAGTCTAAAGGATATGGGATACTCGCAGAGGCACGGGGTTCACGCAGATATGTGGTATCGTTGGAACAAGCATGCTAGTGATCGGTCAGAGGAATAAGTTTTCTGCTGGATAAGTCTCGCAGACGTCTAAGTCGTTGAGTTTATCCATTAGATAATGAGGGTAACGGGAGGATTCCGCGGGTGTTTTCCACCGTTGGCCGAAAAGGAAGTCCGCTAGATCATCTCTGTTGGATTGCTGCAGGAGGAATGCTTCTCGGGGTTCTGCTGCGTGATGTATGATAACGTCATCATGAGGCCCCCATTTTGTAATCCTTTATAGAACTCAGATATTTCCATGTCAATATGTAATGTTCCATTACAACTTTTCCCCCCCCCCCCCCATCCCGAAATTCGTATAGCTTGATGGGATTTGGTATTTTATTCGGACATGATAATGATTGTGATGGGTCTTGGGATGGGTTGAGTTTTTTTTATACATTTTTTTTTATAATTGTTGCAATGGAAAAGTTATGCTACGTTATCGTACGTGGTCGGAATGAATTTATATATTTCGCCTAATGCTTGTAATGTCTGATATGTAATGAGCATTTCGGCGAGTTTAAACGGAAAATTGCATCAATGCATTAATAAAGTAAGCTTAAAAAAATTTTTTTTGTCATCGTAAAAAAAGAAAAAGGAAAATTGAAATGGTTTGAATTTGATTCTTATTCTATTTTATTTATTCATTTCATTATTTATTTGTTGCTCCTCTCGTTCTTCCAAGTTCTGGGCTCGTCGCTTGAATCGTCGCTGGTGGTGATGTATTCCTTGCTTTTAATGTTTTTTTTTTCGTTTTTTGTTCTGTTGTTGCCTCTGTTTCTTTTGGGTGATTTTCAAAGAGTTGATTTGCTTCTCTCTATTTCTTCTCTGAGTTCTTTCTTACTTTCGTTAGTCAGTATTTCCTCGAGTTTTCGTAGGGGTGAAGGTGGTACTGATCTCTTTATTGTAGGTGGCCTCATTGGTCTTGTCGTTTTTCTAGTTGTTATTTCCTCGCATGTTACGAATTTTTGTCTTTTCCTCTATGGTTCTTCTGTTGTGTTGGTTTGATGTTTTTTAGGTATTTTAATTGTGAGTTTGATAGGTGGATGAGTGTCTATTGTGGTGAGGAAATCAAAGAGTTTTAGTTTCTTTGGTAGTGTTGGTGTTGTGGTGCTTTTAAGTATTTTCCGTATTTATCCTTTGGAGCTTGATAATTGGTTGTTTTCATGTTGTAATGGTTCTGATCGTTGGTTTTGTTATTTGTACGTTTTCTTCGTCACAGTCTTCAATTTCTTCATCTGATAATTGTATGTTTTGTGTATCTTTTGGGTTTTTCTCATGTTGTGTAGTTTTCGGTGTTATGATATTGTTTGTCATTTTAATTTTCTTGAAAATTCCTCCGTTCTTGTCCCAGTTTATTAGTGTCGTTTTTCCTTGTGCTGCTCTTCCTGGTGATGGTTTTACCGGTCTCCCTATTGTAATTTTGTCGTCTATGTTCTCTGTTGTCGATGTAGATTTGTGAATTTGATCCCTGTTTATATCGGGTGTCCATCTGTGAGGTCCTCCAGTCATCTTGCAGTACCGCATGGCTTGTGGTCGATTTGCTGTTCCTGCCTGAATGTTGGTGTTGCTCCTGTGATTTTTTTCGTGCGACTGACAATGAATCTTTGATTGTTCTTGTCGGGGTAATGGTAGGGGTGATGGTGATTTTTGGGAGTTGATGGTGGGGTTTTCATTCCGTGTTACTGGGTGTAGAGTTTGAATGCCTTAGGTGGTCGTTTTAATTGAACGTGAGTCGGTGTGATCAGGTGTTTAGTGGCGAGGAATGGTCATCCCGCTCGTGTTATGTCATGTTTGTGTGTCATTGTTGTTGTTACGTCACCCTGTGATGTCATTGTCTTTTTTTTAGTTGTTCCTTTCGTTTGTCCTGTGTTTATATTCGATTATTTTATTGGCGTGGAATATTCCTCTTTCTTTTTGTGTTTATTCGTCCCATAGGACGAACATCGCGTCAGCTATTTTTTTTCATCGTATATGGTCCTTCATATATAGCCATGAATTTTGCGATTTCTTTCGCTGATGCGTCTGAGAAGTTGATGCTTCTACTAGTACCCAGTCATTTTGCTGGAATTGTTGTTTTTTATGTTTTTTGTCATATTTTTCTGCCCTTTTCTTTCCCTTTTTTCTTATCCTTTCTGGAGACTACTTAATAATTTGTTCGTGATCGGGCTCCGTATTCTTTTGTATTTTTAACCAGTTTTTCCACATTCTCTCAGGGTTTTTTTTTCCAAAATGCACTTCCGTTGGTGTTTATTCTGTGGATTCGTGATGTACTTCGTTGATAATGGTTTGAATAATTGGGACCCATTTCACCCAAGAGTTGTGCCTTGTCGTTATGAGGGATCGAAAAAATCTTCCTAATTCTCTATTCACTCTTTCCACCACATTATTTTGCGGGTGTCTTACTGAGCTACAAACTTGTTGTATGTTCTCTGAGTCTAATTTTTCTAGCCATTTTTTAATGTGAATTGCGTGCCGTAGTCTGTTTGACTTTTTTGTAGGTTTCGCATTTGAGGTATATATTGTTTGAACATTTTTTTGACTGTTGCTTCGGTCGTTTGCTTTTTTAAGGGATACAAATTCACACTTTTTGGAAATACGTCGATGGTTACTAGTATGTATTTCATTCCTCCTCCAACTCCAGGAATAAGTGGACCAAACTAATCGATTGTGATTAGTTTTCCCGGTTGTTCTGGTGTGATATTTTGCATCGGGGCATATAATTTCATGTGTGGGACTTTATTTTTCTGACATGAATCGCATGTTGAAGTGACTTTGCGAATTATTTTATAATGTCTTTTGTGTGTAAAATATTCGCTCAGCATTTTGTATAGTTTGTGGGCTCCCACGTGTCCGTAGATTTCATGAGTTTCAGTTATCAGTAGCTCGATTGTATTTGTTGGCACACATATTTTCCATGTTTCTTTGTATCTTTTGTGGAGTATTTTTTGTTGTAATTGATATTTCTTTGATTCCTGTATTTCTTTGTCTCCCTTTTTCAGGGCATCAAGAATTTTTGCCAGGTATGGGTCATTTTCATGCTCTTGTCCTATTTCCGTTTTTTTCGTGAGTTCTGATATTGGCTCTTTCGCTAATATTGCCATGATTGGATATATTTCAGTCTCATTTTCTTTGTTTTCAGTGTAGTATTCGCATCGGCTTAATATATCTGCCGCGGTATTCTCTGTCCCCTTGCAATGTTCTACTGTTATTTCGTAATCTTGTATTGCTAGTTACCATCTTGCTAATCTCACGTTTAGAAATCTACACGATTTTATGAACGTCAGTGCCTGATGATCGGTGATAACTTTGATTTTTGTGCCTAGCAGATAACTTCTGAATTTTTATAACCCGAATATGATCGCTAACAGTTCTTTCTTTGTTGTAAAATAATTCAGTTCTGCATTTTTTAATATTCTGTGACCAAATGCGATTGGCATTCGATTTCCCTCATCGTCTACTTGTGCGATGATGGCGCTCACTGCTTTATCGCTTGCATCGGTTTGTTGTATAAATTCTTTACTTGTGTCTGGATGGAATAACATTGTTTCATTTATGAATAGAGTTTTCACTTCTTCAAATGCTTTTTGGATATCTGGTTTCCATGCCCATTTTCTGTCTTTTTTTAATAACGCGTACAACGGTTTCACTTTGCGTAGTGATTTGCAAACTTGGTACAAAAACCGACCAGCCCCAAAAACCGTCGTAGCTGGCGTATGTTTTTGGGTTTCGGATAGTCTTGAATATCTTTGATTTTCTTGTTATCGGGTTTGACTCCTTCTTGCGTGAGTATGTATCTCAAAAATGGGACTTCTTCACGAAAAAGTCTCATTTTTCTCAGGTTTAGAGGCATACCATGTTCATCTAAAGTTCTCAGTACCTCATTCATATGTTGCCGGTGTTCTTTTATCGATTTTGATACGCACAGTAGGTCATCAACAAAATTGATTTCGTGATTTCCAATCCCGTGGAGTATTAGATCGAGTGCTCGAAGTAGACTCGCTGTACTAGTTTTTAACCCGAAAGGGGTAATATTATATTCATAACACTTTCCTCGATAGAGAAATGCGGTGTATTTTCATGAATTCTGAGTGAGCGGTATTTGCCAGAAACTTGATGTCAGATCAAATGTTGACAACATTTTTCCCCTGCGCATGACTGAAAGATTTCAGCATTCAGTAAAATGCGCGTAAAATGTCTACAAATTGCATAAATTTCATAAATGTCCCTAGAAGGTGGGATGGCCGTCGTAAGGAATGCGTAAAATGCGCGTAAAATGTCTACAAATTGCATAAATTTCATAAATGTCCCTAGAAGGTGGGATGGCCGTCGTAAGGAATGCGTAAAATGCGCGTAAAATGTCTACAAATTGCATAAATTTCATAAATGTCCCTAGAAGGTGGGATGGCCGTCGTAAGGAATGCGTAAAATGCGCGTAAAATGTCTACAAATTGCATAAATTTCATAAATGTCCCTAGAAGGTGGGATGGCCGTCGTAAGGAATGCGTAAAATGCGCGTAAAATGTCTACAAATTGCATAAATTTCATAAATGTCCCTAGAAGGTGGGATGGCCGTCGTAAGGAATGCGTAAAATGCGCGTAAAATGTCTACAAATTGCATAAATTTCATAAATGTCCCTAGAAGGTGGGATGGCCGTCGTAAGGAATGCGTAAAATGCGCGTAAAATGTCTACAAATTGCATAAATTTCATAAATGTCCCTAGAAGGTGGGATGGCCGTCGTAAGGAATGCGTAAAATGCGCGTAAAATGTCTACAAATTGCATAAATTTCATAAATGTCCCTAGAAGGTGGGATGGCCGTCGTAAGGAATGCGTAAAATGCGCGTAAAATGTCTACAAATTGCATAAATTCACTTTTTTTTTTCATGATTTCGCATTTTCGTCTATGTTCGGTGGCCTTTCGGGGTCGTCTACTAAAATCTCGTTTAATCCTCTTGCGTCTAGACATGGCCTGATTCCTCCATCCGATTTTGGTACTGGCAGTAATGGGTTCATGAAGTAGCTTTTGGATCTCCTTATTATATTCAGTTCTAGCATTTGTTTTATTGCTTCATCCATTTTCTCTAATTGGGTCATAGCTATTGGCTATGTTTCAAGTTTGAAACTGGTTGTATTTTTTACCTCTAAGTGATGATAATATGCACTAATATGGCCTGAGCATTTTCTGAATACATTTCTTCTTTTCCACAAGATATTCATCAATTCTTGTCGTTCTGTGTCTGTTATAATTGTGCGTTCTACGGTTTTTTTAAGCTATTTCTTCAGGTGTAACCTTAAAGTTATCTTCTTGGATTTTCGCTCGGCAGATGCGTATGTATTCTACATCACTTTCATCTGTGCACTCGATAACGTTCAACTTTTCATTTCCCCACTTCTGGAGAGTCGCTGATATTTGTTCTTCCAGATTGTCTTTTGTATTTTTAGTATTTTTGTTTTGATTTGGCCAGTGAGCATCTATTTCATCTTCGTTTGTTTCTGGATTGTCTTTGAGCTGTGAGTGTATCAGCTAAATCAAGTATCGCGGTAGAGATACGTGCCAAGGACGTTTGCAGCGACTGGCACCTACCGTGATACTTATTCCGAAGTGCCTTCCCCCTCTCCTAATATTCCCGATTCCCCATGTAAATAGATAGGAGCGCGACAAATTTTACCAAAATAAGTTATCTCCTTGCTGTGTTTTGGTTTTTGATTCGATAATCGATATCTCGGAATCGATGGGATAATCTCGATTAAAAAAGAAGTCAAAGATGGCCGCCTGCCATGGCAAGTGACCACCTGTGGAAGCCACGAGGCATGATTTACGCCGTGTTTTTGCTCTCGATGAACTCGAAAAATCTCTTCACAAGTGTTCCACAACCCTCTTCAACTCCCTGGAACCCTCATCAACAAATTAAACCCCCAAAAAACCCCCTCTATACTCCCATAAACAAATTTCTTTGCGAATAAAATTGTGGGAAAAAAAAATAAATGGATAGTGTTACCTAGTGCTCATTGATGAGAGCCGACATATTTCTTTCAACGCTGTCTTAACAAAAATTCGAATCAATTTTCCACGTGTTAAATGTTCTACTCGAAACTTTTCAATTAAAAGAGACATTTCTAGGTTATTTTCATCCAAAAGTAAGACAAAAAAAAGATTAATTGAGAAAAATAATGATTCGTGTAGATTTTAGACAATTAACAGTGGCCATCTTATTTGTTCTTCCAAATTTTTTTGCAATCCTTTATTCTGACTCAAAATTGGGTGAGGAGACGGCCATTGTGGGTGTTGGACCACCTGTGAGAACGTTGACGCGTTATTCACTGTGTGCTCTCTGATGTAACACGACGTTTTTTCTTCAACGCCGAGTTTATAACCAGAAAAATTACAGTTAAAAAGAAAGAGAGTACGAGAATCACCATGGAACAAATCGATTAGGAATTAGTAAGTCACTGTCTTATTTTTATCAAATTTATTGTCATTTTTCTTCATCTTGGATGAAGTAGAAATGAATTCCTCATTGCTCAGTGCTCTTTCCCAAAATCGAATGAAACAAAAACATGTTGAATTATCAATCATTTTCATAAATTGAAGAAATTAGCTTCTTGATGTTGATATAATCAATTTCATCCAGTTGTTTCTTCTGGATTTGTTTGTGTTTATTTAAAATCTTGATAGATTTCTTTAAATTGGAAAATCTGGGAATGTATGAATTTTCTATATTCGTTAACAATCTAATTGATACCGTCATTTTTACAATCATTCATTCCAGCAGCACGACATGTTAATTGACGATCTCGAGATGCACGATCACAATATCATTGTCGATGATGAGGATGATCTTCTGGCAGGAGGGCCTTTGTTGAATGATAATCCCCTTGGAGCCCCTGGGAATGGTCACAGGCAACGCCAGTTTGCTGATAATGTTGAAAGAGATGAAGTCATTCAAAGGCTGAGGGACCAATTGGCTCTCTTAGAGGCCCAGATAGCAAATGGGCAGAATAATGTTGGAATCAACATCGAGCTCCCTAATCAGCAAATAGGTCAACGAAGAGGGACACAGCCTAATCAAGACAGACCCGCAAACCAGGCAAACCAGGCAAACCAAGGTAGACGTGGAGATCAGCCTCCAGCTCACCAAGTCTGGAGACATAGGTTCCAGGCGAGAGAGCATACAGTCGCTGCACCAAGACAGCCCATGAGACGAAGGGCACTCGGAGTTCCCAGGGAGCAGAATGTACATAATCAGAGGCCTTTGAACAGGCAATTCATTCAACCATGGGAACCATGAGAACCACGGGGGCACAGGAGACATCGTGCTGGCAGAAGATTGTACAGAGGACAGCCACGTAAACTTCATACATTTATACACATGTTGGACTTTCTCATATTTTACTTATATGATTTTTCACATAAATTTCAGAATCAAAATGGACGTTTCGATAAAATTTCTCGTTGCTTTATAAACTCATCTCTTCTCTTCATTTTCATTTGTCATCTTTCCATCCAATAAATACTCAAAGGGAATAGTGACATTTCAATCGAACCGGATTGTCATTGAATTGAATCAACAATTATCCTACACTTAATAATAACTTTCATAATTTTTTAATAATTTGGATCAATTGTTTCGTAATTTGTTTGTTGTTCCAAGGATGTACTAGTTTCACTCAAATTTATTTTTTCACAGTTTTGGTTACCTAATATTCTCCTTTTTTTTCCATCTATCCCATCTTTAGGTATTGGAGAAGCCAATGTAGGCGTATGAATAATCGTCCTAATGCAGGCCCCAATTTCAATTTTTATTATCCGCGTATATAAAGCATTTCTCCCCTCGATTTTATCGCGGTGTATGTATATACGTCAGTATTGTTTTCAAAGGTAAATTTCATCCGTTTTATTTTTTCTCAAAGGCATACTTCATAACATCGTAATCGATATGGAAAAATTCTCATTCAAATTTGGCTAATGATGACTCTTAATCTCATTTGATAATAATTTTAATATTGATTTTGGTTACTTTTTCAGGAGAGTAATAATAAGCAAAGTGATAATTGGACCAGAGCCAGAATACAACGTGACAAGGGAGGCACACAAGGAAAGAATCATCCTGATGTCACCACTATCAAACATAATGAAGGGCCTCTTCGCTCTCTTCTTTCGTTTAAATTTAAATCAAGGGTAAATTCTTCGTACATGACGAATTGGACTGAGTAACAAGTTGTTGTCTCTTTGTTTTTATCATTCAAATAATGAAAATTCGTGAATTTCATCCAATTTTCTTTCGTTTTCGATCTAAGTAATCAATCACTTTTTTTTTACTATATAAATTTTGTTAAAAAATGATGGAAAGTTCCCATATCATTTTTTCCACGATTCAGACTATAGAATTTCTAGAATTTTATTATATTTCTTGTTCATCGAAACAATTGCTGTCTTAATTATTTTATTTGTAAAATTTTGCCTACATTGACTAGGAACTTTCTTCATCTTCGTTTTTATGACTTCAATCATCGAAATTCGATAATTTTGTTCAATCTTCTTTAGTTGTTTATCGAATTGGACTGAGTGAAAAGTTGTCATCTCTTTGATTTCATTATTCAAATAATGAAAATTCGTGAATTTCATCCAACTTTGTTTTTTTTTCGATCCAAGCAATCAATTAATTTTTTTTAACTATATAAATTTTGTTAAACAATGATTGAAAGTTCCCATATCATTCTTTCCACGAGTCAGACCATAGAATTTACAGAATTTTGTTATATTTTTCGTTCATCTCATCAATTGTTGTCTTATTCATTTCATTTGTGAAAGTTTGTCTACATTAACTGGGAACTTTCTTCATCTTTGTTTTTACAACTTAAATAATCAAAATTCGAGAATTTCGTCCAATCTCCGTTAGTTTTTGATCGGATTAACGAATAATTTTCTTTTCCTTAGATAAATTTCCTCAAAAAATGAGGGACGTTCTTATCGAATTTTCCACGATTTAAATTATAGCAATTCAAAAATAATTATTGTTTTCTCCATCTAAGTAATTTGATTAGTTTTTATTCTTTCGTTTTCACAACATTTCGTTTGCATTAAATCAGAAGTTTCTACAGAAGTTTCTGTATTATTATTTCATGATTCGAATCATAAAAATTTATGAATTCCCTAAAATTTAGATTAATCATTTGGTTACTTCAGGAATAATCTGCTTCATTTACTATGAAGTTTGTTGAACAATCGAATTGATTGATAAGTTCATCATTTGTGTTCTTATTTGTTGAATTGGAAAAAGGAGAGGAGATGATGATTTTTGCTGTATAGAATTAAGATAATGATGGAAGTTGAATAATTTTTCATGTTTGATATTTGTTAGAATCTCATCATCTGATGAGTCAATTCATTTATGTGCGCTCTATTTCATCTCCTCCCTGTAACATGCGTAGGATAATAAACGATTCCATTCCTTCACAATTGTTCAATCATTTGAATCAATCCTGTTCCGCCTTTAATAAGAAAAGAATCATTTTTCCTTATTGTGACACCTCTGCCATTTTCTAAAGACGAATCATACCCATGAACCAATTCATCAACCAATGTCAACCATCAACCAATGTCATAACTAATACAGTTAATGCGAGTGACTGTGAAAATAAATGAGATGATAACAAGATTGAAGAAATTAAAAATGTTAACAGTAAAGAAATTACGAATGAAAATTCAAAATGTCGTGAGGATTGGGATATTCAACAACCAATCAAACGTATCCGATATGAGAATGCAAAAAGACGTCGTCCCCTCACCGAGCAGCAGATAAACATCATTCGTACTGATGGACGATTGAATGACATACATATGAATAACTTTGGGCAGATTTTGGTGAATAATTTTCCGTGTTATGAACAGCGGAGTACATTATTACTGGACAGCCCAGAACGTATCAAACCTATTCCACGAATGAAGAAACATATTCAAATACTTTTCAGTGGCAATGAGCGTTGGGTATGTAGTTATTATGATACGAAAGTGATATCAATTTATGATTCACTCTTTCAAGGGAAATTAACTCCTGATCATCAGAAATTCTTGGAACGTTTATATCCTTTCCATAGCGTAGATGAAGATTCCATCAAATTCCCAGTAGTTCAGAAGCAAAAAAACGGGGTAGATTGTGGATTGTTCGCAATTGCATTTGCGGTTTCTCTTCTTTATAATGAAAGACCTGAATTGATCAGGTACGATGTTGCGGCATTCCGTCAACACCTATTACATATCTTCAATACGAACGAAATTTCTCCTTTTCCAACTATTATCAATAGAAATCGCAGTCTCTTATTGAATTCGTCACGTGAAATCTCTCCACGTGCATGCTCACCAACAGATATAATTTCAGGGCATAGTGAACCCACAGACATAAAGAGTATGTGGAATGACAATATATTGTAAAATCAGAGATGACAGAAATCTGGACTGCAACACCAGAATTCTCAGAACATTTTAAGTGAAAGGATATCCAGCCCAAAAAAAAGGAAATAGTGAAAGAGTTCGAAAAAACGTAAAAATACAAGAATAAAGAAATCAACGAAGAGTAAGAAGGCACCTCAAAAGAATCCATTAAAAACTAGGAGTCCCAAGAGAGACGAAATTCCAATGAAATCATCAATAGAACGACTCATACAAAAGTTGACAGACGTCGTTACTGCGACTGATTGCAAGGATGTTCCGCAGAGTAGAATGGAATCTGAGTGGATTATTAAATAGTGTAAACACCAGAGAGAGATTCTTAATGTACAATTATATAATACATTGAAGAATTTGAGGCATTCAGCAGATTTCCATCTTACGAATGCTATACATGCTGAAGCTAAGTCATTGAATAGCCTTTGTGGAAATTCTGGACACAGGGCTTCGACGGAGCCATTTTTTTACGAAACTGATTATTCATTCGATAATTTACGTAGTGTCGTTATTGAGATGAATAGGAATGGAGCAGCCTCAAATATTCTACATTTGATTAAACTCAAAAAGAGAGAAAAAAAAATGGTACTGCAGTGATTATTGCTGGATAAATAATGACGATCGAGTCTTTTCTCAATACAAAGATTTTCTAGAATCTCTGGCCATACAGAAATTACGAACATTTTCTGACTTCTTAGAACAGTGTTTTTTCAAACATTGTGATGAAAAACTCGGGCACTTAAGTACTTGTTATATGAATCAAGAACCGTGTAAATCTCCCTACTTTATATTACAACTATTGTCACCACATTTTCCAACAGTTCGAAATATAACGCACAATTTGTTCCGAATGAGACGACTTTTTAAGAACCTCAGAGAACTAGACGAGGCACTGGAAACTTCCGACTTAACTCTTTTGAAGAAGATATCATGTGACACAAAACAAAAAGGGAGAACATTTTATGAAGTGAACACGGGAATGTGTTTGGATGAAGATGAAATCAGATTGCAAAATAAAAATGCATTTATTGCTTTTACGAACCAATCGCTACAGTACCCTTCATATAAATGTTTATCTTGTCAAAAACTGCTCTCCAGGAAAGTTGTGACAGACATTAGGCATATGAAAATCCCTGTTAGATGTCCATTTTGGAACGACTTGAACTCTTTGGTAAAACAAAATAAAGAATTGCAGAGTGATTTCATATGTAATTATTGTGCTCAGAAATTTCGCTCACGAAACCTGCCGCCCACATGTGTTCTGAATAATGTCCTTGTAGGCAATGTTCCTGAAGAAATGAAAAATTTGAACTCATATGAGAAAATTCTCATTCAGAGAGCAAAAGTGTATCAAGTTGTGCAAAAGGCTGGGACTGTTCGTAAACGAAAAGTCCCTCATACAAGGCGAATTCAAAAATTGATAGGTCAAACATTTCATCTACCGTTGCTCATAGAACAAACCATTGATAAGATATGCTCAACAACTGATCCGATCAATAAGAAACATGAATTATACATACTCATTCGTGGTATCCCTACAAAAGCGAATACAATTTGGCAACAGTTGGTCGATATTAAGAAAGTATTCAATGCATTGCAATGGTTGCAAGTGAATAATCCACTATCTGCTGAGATAAAGCTACCAGAATCTGCCGAGGGATTATTGCGTTGGCTCAATGATTCCGATGTTGAATACCATGTTAATTCACAAAAGGATGCACGCTCCAATAGCTCCACTGAAAGTATCGATTCAGATACCGATTCAAAAACAGAGAAGGAAGAAGGCGAAGAGAAGAGAAAAAATGCATCTGATGAAAATATAGATTTGGAATTGTCTGGAGACATGGATTCGTTGAAGATTGGAGATGAAGTTGAAAATGAAGACAAGTTAGAACTTCGTGAGACAGTGCAACAAATGGACATTGAAGTTCTAGATGATAAGAAACTGGTGAAACGAGCAATGTTAACGCAAGCCAAGTATTCTGATTCGAAGTATGAGCAATATACTATATTCCCTGTCAATAATAAACGAATCAACGACACTTCTTCAAATTTATATCAGATGTTGAAAATTCGAGATGGTCCGTTAAATAGTCGGATGAAAGAATTAGATTTGCTATGTTTTCCAGATCTATATCCTTATGGTCAATGTGGACAATATGATGAAAGAAGAGAAAAATTGACAGATTTCGAGTATGCTAAGTTGAGATTTACATCTGTTGATCCTCGTTTTTGCTTGAATCAACAATATATATTCTTCCTATTGAATCAAGCAAATTTGAGACAATTTTTGAGTGGGATTTTTCATATGCTCAACACGGATAATCCCAGAGAGAAATATACTGCTAAGACGTACTTAGATAAACTGTCGAAGGGCGAATTAGAAGGAAGTCTGAACACAATCTTCGAAAATTCGGACTTCGGAATTCAGAGCAATACTGGCGCAAACCTAAGAATAATTTATTATGTATGGCACGACACTACGGACCAGCGACGTGGTTTCTCACCCTCTCCCCAGCAGAATGGATGTGGAATGACTTGTTGACTCATATTCGATAGATAAACACTCCATACTTGGATAAATTATGAGATGGTGAACTTATTACTGCAGATCCACTATCTGCGTCCAGATTTATAGAAAATAAATTCCAAGCGATTCCCGATTTCATTCTGTCGGAAAGTAATCCCATTGGTAAAGTGACTCATTATTTCTGGCGAAGAGAATGCTAAGGTTGGGGAACGCAACATTTTCATATGGTGATATGGGTCGAAGAGACACCAATTCTGGGAACAGATTCTAATGATAAAGTCATAAAATTTATTATGAAGTACGTCACTTGTAAAATCCCAGCAAAACAGGTTTCACCAAATTTGTATAGACGTGTTACGACTCATCAGAAACATCATCACAATAGTTATTGTCTCCGAACAATGAAAGATAAATCAGGAAAATCCTCTTCTCGATGCCGATTTGGATTTCCACGCCCTGTTACTGACAGTTTTGAACTTCGGGATCCAGCTGTCTCTATCGCTGGACGTAGAAAATTACGGGCGAAAAGTAGACTTTATGATCTACCTCGTACGGAAGAAGAGATAAATACGAATGATTATAATCCAGCTATCCTCACTGCCTGGGAAGGTAATATGGATATTCAATTTATCGGAGAATCTTCTACATTGTTAACNAGGTAGCTCTAATTCTCCGTATAGATTTTTTTTTTTTATCATGACAAGAAGGTAACGGTTTATAAAATTTTACTCTCTCTCTCTCTCTCTCTCTCTCTCTCTCTCTCTTTCGATACATAAATACCCTGGAGTTCCGCAGGTGACGAATTCGCCTGGAATTTCGTCACAATTGAAATATGAGAATCACCAATTTTTCAAAAAAAGACATTTCAATTCTCTAAAAAAAAATACAAAAAAAAGGAAAAAAATCTACAATTAATAACTAACAATACTGATAATAATAATTATTATAATATTAATTCCGCACTCTGATAGGAATTAGTCTAATCTAACAAAAAGATTCGAAGAAATTAATATCACCGATAAATACCTCAAATATCCCGAAATAAACATTTGGGGACAGTAGAAATACATGCTAATCCCTAAATACTCGAGAATTCCGAGAATTGGGGGGAAAGGTATGCGAGCGACAATGGGAGCGAGAGAGAGGAGAACGTATTCCACCATCGATTTTTCGTACCAGCCAAAACGGCTGAAATTCCGTAAAACTCAACTTGCCATAACTCGAAAATGGCAGAGTCAAAAATTACGGACCCTGAGATAAAATGTCCGGGAGAGTCTACCGAAGACAACAATACCAAAAAAA
>NW_021680604.1:156556-156713 GCF_001412515.2 Diachasma alloeum | reverse complement strand
ATCCACAAACTTTAATTTGAATTAACTATCTACGCGAACCAATTCAATTCAAACACGAGTGGAATTTCTTACGCGCAAAAGCTCACGTATAACGGGAATGGACGTGCTCTGGCAATTAAACGGGAGTAATTATCCCCTTGAATAACCCACCAAAAAT
>NW_021680604.1:106935-155644 GCF_001412515.2 Diachasma alloeum | reverse complement strand
TCAATTCTAATTTCTTTATACGTAACTTTATAAAATTGACTAATGATTACCTGGGCCGAACTGGTGGGCGTTCGGAAAATTACTAAGGGTTTTTGGTGCCTCCTACGGGTCGGTTCTCCTGGATTCACGGGGTTAAAAGACCGATACTACTAATTCTCCTAATTTTTCAAAAC
The DNA here is from genome assembly GCF_001412515.2 of Diachasma alloeum. Taxonomy (NCBI): domain Eukaryota; kingdom Metazoa; phylum Arthropoda; class Insecta; order Hymenoptera; family Braconidae; genus Diachasma; species Diachasma alloeum. Next base: position 155,471 of record NW_021680604.1, on the reverse strand, counting down.
TCTAAGCAACATGGCAATTCACGGGATAAAAGGGTTGCACTTGTTCCTCGTGACCTTCCACCGAAAATCTAAAACTTAACCATCTAACCCCCGTAAAATCCATTATAATTTGGAGCGCCGGCATTTCAGCCGGACCCAATCGATTTGCCGTAGGATTAACAATAGGGTGGCTCCCATAAGAATTATCGGATGACTCATAACTTGGCCCTTCTTCGCGATAATTCCATGGGCCCTCAAAAACGCGTAATTATGCTGGTCTTGAGACTATGGAATTAAAACACAAATTTAGCCACACCATGGCGTGGAAACCCCCAAACCTCATGGTTGTCACGAGGATTGGACTTCTGACCACCCCGGGGTGGAAAAGTGAAACGCTCTCTCTCGCTACCTTTTACTCACGGGTCGCCTTCCTATGTCACGGGGGGGGGGTTAGTTGTTTTTATGGCAGCATCGTGTCCTAACGAACATCCCCACATGTTCGTTACACCAATTGCTGTACAAAATATGCTACAAAACATGAAACATCGAAAACATCGAACGTCATGGATGATGTGAATTCCACAAAAAGTTTGCATCAGCGGCTCTGGAACACAGCCTTCCGTAGTTTGCAGAACAGAGAAGTAGGGGCTCTTGAAGCAGCAGATACATTATTGGGAATCTCTTTATTTGGAACTGATAAAGACACGACTATTAAATGGTTGAATGTTAACATTCTTAGGAATCGTAAAGTTAAATATCACGATGAAATTCTGAGATTAGGAGAAGATTCAACCAATATTTTCTGTCGTTCATGGATCGATGATGTCTATCCTAAGCGGCCAGAAAAACTTGATTCTATGTGTGTGAATGATTTCTCGAAATGGTATGATATTGTCTACAGTGAACCGAAGAAAACATCAGTCGAGTATTCCACGCTGAAGCCTGGAACTTTCTTGAAGCGTAGAGATCGAGAATATCTAATCAATCACTACAGGTTCAATATCAATGTTCAACCGGAAAATTATTTCTATACTTTATTATTATTATTCAAGCCATGGAGAGATGTCGATGAATTAAAAAATGGTTATAATAATTATACAGAAGAATTCCAAGCTCAGAAAGATGACTTGCAAAAAGCTAATAAGTATCATGAATATTCTGAGAATTTCCAACGTGGTATCGATTATCTGAATAAAAAAATTGAAGAAAAAATTGAAGAAGAAAACGTAGCCGGTCTGAGTAATAATGACTCTCATTCTCAGAAAGAACCATTGGGATGCGATTCGAAAGAAGGTAGAATGGCTATGCAGGAACTGAACGATATTGAACAGGACATAAGCAAAACTGTCAACCTTGACGATATGATCGCTCAAATGAATCCAGATGAGACCAGAATATTTAGAAAGGTTACTACAGCCGTTGCCTCTACGAATGAAATTTTGAGACTTTATGTTAGTGGAGAGGGGGGCACTGGTAAAAGTTTTCTCATCGATGTCATTAGACGATGGATCCGGGAAAATTTCAATGCAAAAACCATCGTTACTACCCCAACAGGAATTGCAGTATTCAATGTTAATGGTTTAACCGTTCATAGATGTTTCCAACTCCCAGTTGAACATGATGGTACTCCAAAATATACTCAGTTATCTGAAAATTTGTTGAAGATTATGCGGGAAGAATTCCAGAACGTAGAGTTGATTATCATCGATGAAATTTCCATGATTTCCAAAGTGACATTGATGTACATAAATCAAGGATTGGTTGAAATTTTCAATACATCCGATCAATATGATGGTTGGTTTGGGTGCAAACATATGCTCTTCTTTGGCGATTTATTGCAGCTTCCACCTGTTCATGGAGATTTCCCTTATGTTAAATTATCATCTACTGAGGTGGAAAAGCGATTTGGTACATTGAGTACTATCAATCTTTGGGTTGATTTATTCACTTATGATGAATTAACCATAAATATGCGCCAGCAAAGAGATCAAACATATGGCGCTCTCTTGTCTAGAATGAGAGTCGGTGCTATGGTGAATGAAGATTTTGATACATTGGCTGGAAGACAAATAGACTTATCGCATATCGCAAGTGGAGAAAGAATTACAAAATTATGTGAGCACATCAGCACTCTGCCTGCGAATACAGTGTGCCTTTTCTCGACACGTGAACAATGTGAGATACTGAATACTGCAATGTTGGAAGCAATTCCGTCAGATGAAATACATTTGGTAGCTGAAGATTCTGTCGATTGCCGTGATCGTCATTTGAAATTGCGGGCGATGAAAATATTGGAGGAAATTGAAAAGGATGACCGATCTAGTGCAGGATTATCGAAAATCATTGTAATTAAAATTGGGGCAAAAATAATGATGCGGCGTAATATTGATGTAACTCGTGGGTTAGTCAATGAAGCCATTGGAAGAGTCGAATCAATTTCTAAAATTATTGACAAGGGTGTTGAATGTATTTGGTCTATAACAGTAGTTCTAAATTCTCACGTAAGGTGTGAAATTGAACGCATGGATGCTAAATTTCAGGTAATGGACGGAGCATTCATTACAAGAAAGCAGTTCCCCATAAGCCTCAGCTATGGTGTAACTATTCATAAAAGTCAAGGTTTGAGCTTGAAAAATGCCGTAATCGATGTAGGAAATAAAGTGTTTAATACCGGGCAAACTTATGTCGCTCTTTCTCGAGTTACGACATTAGCGGGTATACATTTGAGCAATTTTGATCCCGCTTCTATCAAAGCGAATAAAACAGCAATTCGGGAATACAATTGTCTGCGAGGAATTCATAGAGTCGATTTACCCCAATTAGAGATTTCGAATAAATATTGGCCAAAAGTATGGAACATACAATGGGCTTTCCGAGAGTTCCCAATAGAAGATAAGAATAACAAATTATTGAATCCCCCTTGTGATGCAAATATCTGAGGTTTGAATAATATTGATGGAGCTTCCAGCTATGCTAACACGATAATGCAATGTATCATTCATTGTTCATATTTGAGTAGTGTACTCATGGATGGCACGCCTGCTCATCTTAAAAATTCAGTACAATTTTTTCAAGAATATAGAAATCGTTCTCATAAATTACTCAACGTAGACGCAATCAAAAAACTAGTTGGAGGAATTTATTGTGATACCAAAGAACAAGACCCTTCGTTATTTTTTGAAGCTCTCTCTAATGAACTAGAGATGATGAAAAAGATTGTGGAACATGAATTCAAATATACCGATAGATGTCATGAATGCAAATATGTGAAAGAATGTACAGAAACAAAATTAGTGTGGAATTTATTAATTAAGGATTCAAAACAATCATCTGCGGAGTTGAATCATTTAATCACTGATTCTTTGAAAACTTGGTCTGATTCAAGTTCATACTGCGAGAATTGTAGCATGACAACTGCAGGTATTCGTAAAATCGAGCTGACTAATGTTTCAAAAGTGGTAGTGATAAAATTGAACTCATGTTCGTCGAATGAAAGGTCAAGCCGAAAACCTAAAAAAATTTCTATAGAAAAGGTTCCCAACGCTCAAGTAGTTCTCTGTGGTAAAAAGTACAAAGTCATTAGCGCAATATTTCGTGAAGGAGAGGAGGATGATGTGACTCATTATAAGAGTTTATTGCGATTTCGAAAAACTGATTGGATTCAAGTCGATGATACCGTAATTAAATCAACACGGTGGCCAAGAAATTCCAAAAATATATGCATAATTTTTTTACAAGTTATCTGAAAAATAAATTGCTTTGTGGACTTCAATGTAAGAAAAATGAATGAATTTATTGTGAAGAACACTGCAGAAACAAATTTGATTAATAAACCTCCATAAACAATTGAAATCACTTAAAAAAACACAAAAAAAAATATTTTTGGTGGAAAAAGACTGTACCAAGTCCGTAAGCGTGTTTGGGCACAAAAATGTAAGAAATCACAAATAAAAAAGCCAAGTCAGTATTCGTTTATGTATCACTATTACATACGGTGTTCGTGAATAAAAAAAAAAAAAGAAAAAAGCGGCAACCACAATTTATCTGGTGAACGTACTTGGCGTGTCCCTCTCTGAGTATCATGATAATAGCCATCCGGAAGGCCACTCGGCATCAAGGGAAGAATTATGAAAATAGATTATCACTACTACATACGGTGATCGTGAATCACAAAAAAAAAGAAAAAAGCGGCAACCACAATTTATCTGGTGAACGTACTTGGGCGTGTCTAAACAATAATTTTCAATATATACTTTCCCTATTTTTACTTTCAGTAAATTCAGACTTCCTTTTTTTCTCAATTCAACTCGATGCGGGAAGCTACGATAAGATATTGATTGATTATGTTTAGATTCGAACTTCCCTTAATTTCTTCCACATTCCCAATCATTCGTGATGCAAAGTCAAACATAAATTCCCTTATGTACAAGTAATTGAATCATGAGATTTGAAACTCAATCTTGTATCAAATTTCCCATGCAACTCTGAACTCTTCTCTTTTCGAACGCCCTATTTCGATGAATGATTCACCTTCTTCGGCTTTCCGGATCGTATATTTTATCACGAGGGCAAGCCTCGCTCCTATAAAACAGAAAATAACCGGATTAATTAGTAGAAAAATTAACGAAACCAAAAGAGTTCTACCTTCCTTCCTCTGTAGTTTCTAAAATAACGTTGTAAAATTTACTCGACAACCTAGGAGACTGGGACGTCTGAACATCCACCACAAGACGACTGGGAGCACTGGACAACTGGAGCTAAATAACGACCTTCTGCCAGTAGGGGTTTCACTCGTTGAGGAAGGCCCTCGATCGGAAAACCAGATGGATTGGTGCTGGAGCGTGGAGAAATGTTTATGAAACTGGTACGAACATAAAATACCAGGTGCCAGGAGATCAACTGCCAGAAGCCAGGGAAGAGTGCTTACCAGAAGCCGGAGGTGACAGCTGAGAGGTTATGTGCAGCCGGAGAGACAGGGAAAACAACATCCAAGGTTGATGGGATGAATTAACTCAGCCAACAGGAGAAAAAATCCACTGATGAAGGAGAATGAATGTCCCGAGTGACCAATGAGATAAAATAGCCTCCATAAATTCAATGGAGATATCACACGATGAAATAAACAATAACACTGTCGTGGATAAGGTCGATAAACTAGAGTTCTGACCCTTCGATTAATGATCACGATAACGTCAATAAAAATGCAAATGTCGAACACCTGTGGCGCGGGAGATGAACTCCGAGCCAACGAGAGAACTGGGATGGAGAGAAAGTGCTACTCAACCCTCATCTCGAGGACATTAGATGTTGGGTCATCATTAATAACCCCGCCAGTTGACCCGGGAAGGTAGATACTTGACGAGTGAAATTTTCCCATTGGTTGGAGTGTAACTAACGAAATGGAGAAGACGGCCAGGACATTCTGCAGCCATATTGGACCACTTTGGATCGTACCGTCACCCCTGTTATATCGAACAGTGGTGACACTTTAAATCTGAATTAATATTAAGTTAGTTAAGTTCACTTAAGTGAAGTGAACATTTCCCGGAGGGTCACCCAAGAGTGTCTGACGTTTTCCCGAAGACTTGGAGCAGATTAGAGGCGGGAAAAGATCGAGTTTGCTTAACCGGAAAATCCCACGAGTTGTGAGTACATTTGGAGCATTCTGAGAATTGGTGGAAATCCGAGTGTTGAAGGGATTAATTCCGCGGTATTTTTGTAATTAATAAACTGGAATAAAATGTGGCAATAAACTGGGAAGATCAGCAAATGTTAAAATCGCATTATCTGGGATTTTTGGGAGTATTGCGCACTTGGCGTCTCCATTTTTACCTCGTGCTCCACGAGCATATGGCGGGTAGAAGCAATCGCGATTACAAAGCCAATTAAAATGAACACCAATTGATTTTGATTCATTTAACTGGGAGAATAATTAAATAACCTTCAAACTGGGAGTTTTTGGGAAAGATTGAGAATAGATTATTCAATAATTTATTATCTAAATCGGAATTAAGATAGTGAGTCATACGTGTGTGGATGAATGGTGATAATTCCAGACGTGGAATTATCACAAATTTGTACCGAAATTCAAAGATATTTTTGCTCAAATTGAATGAATAAATTTCTAATATTATTATTTTCCAAGGATTCACTCTTTTTCTTTAAATTGAAACACCTGAAACTATTATTTTTAGGAGAATTCTTTTGGCTTCACGATACTGGTATTCCGAGTTTAATGAACAGTAGATTAATGTATTTTGATTTATGTCCGTGAACTATCCGCATTGAAACACACGCTATCAACGTGGTTAAATAATTTATAATTATTTGGCTACGTTGTAATTTTATTTTCATTAAAATTTTACTCTCATCATCTATTTTCATAATTCTTCCCTTGATGTCGAGTGGCCTTCCGGATGGCTATTATCATGATACTCAGAGAGGGACACGCCAAGTACATTCACCAGATAAATTGTGGTTGCCGCTTTTTTCTTTTTTTTTTTTGATTCACGATCACCGTATGTAGTAGTGATATATAAACGAATACTGACACGGCTTTTTTATTTGTGATTTCTTACATTTTTGTGACCGAACACGCTTACGGACTTGGCACAGTCTTTTTCCACCAAAAATTTTTTTTTTGTGTTTTTTTAAGTGATTAGGTAAACTTGATTGTGTATCATCATGCTTGCCATTTTTGTCCTCATGTCCAGTTTTGTTTGGAGAGGATTGAGGGTGTCTACGCCCAAGATGCATGGATGTACTAGTGCCGTGACTACCAGATAAACTATTTTTATTTTTGCTTCCCCTAGCTGAGTTTCTGCTCTAACTTGTACTTTTAGTTTTGCTGATTTATTTTGGGTTACTGCTACAATGACTGGTCCTGAGATTGGCAAGCTTGGGTATTTTGTGAAAATGTCTCGATGGGTATTATAGAAGTCTTCTGAAACACAAGTAACTTCACTTCCGGTATGTAATAGTGTTCTCGTCTTTATTCCTTCTATCTTGTTTATTATTTCGGGACATCTGTCTTTTGCCGTCGGTGAACTTGGTTCTGTTTGTCGTAAAAGATCTTGCCTCATATCTTCGCAGTAGGCATTATTCATATTTTTTATTAGGTTTGTTCCCAAGGTTGTACTGGTTGTGTCACGCTCTCTTATATTAGGTGTATAAATAAGTTTTAGAACACTGTAAAAAATTTAAAATTCATTTTCGAAAAAAAGTAAAATACATTTATTCATCAAAATAATCTCCATCATTTTGAATGACCTTGAGCCATCTGTTAGATAATTCATGGATACCTTCTGCAAAGAAAGTGTCCTCTTGCAAGGCGAGGAATTTATCGACCTATTTTTGCCCTTTTTCGAATGTTTTGAATCGCACATCAGTCGCTTCGTTTTGCCTCTTCCGAAACGAGTGAAGATCAGTTGGAGCTAAGTCTGGTGAATACGCCGGGTGTGGCACAACTCCTCATCCAAGACCCATTAACGTATCTTTGACCGGTTTACCCACATGAGACCTGGCGTTGTCATAGAGCAATTATACTGGACGTTTTCCTTTGCCAGTAAATGGACGTTTTTGTTCAATTTCTTGGTTCAATCTTATTAATTGTTAACGATAGCGATCAGCAGTAACAGTCTCGCCAGAGTTCAAAAGTTCATAATGCAGTACGCCTTTCATATTCCAACATATACACACCATGATCTTCTTGCAGTGAATATTGCGCTTCGATGTCGATGTCATCGGCTCGCCGGGGTTCACCCAATGATATTTGCGTTTTGGATTATCAAAATAAATCCACTTTTCATGGCCGGTCACAATTTTCCACAAAAAAGACTTTCTATGTTGCTTATTGTAAAGATTCAGACATATGTCAAGTAGGCTATCTTTAATTGCATGAGTCAAAAAGTCTAGCACCCTCTTTGTTCCTTTTTGAATCTTTCCCATTGTGTTTACGCCATGGGAAACGGTCTGTTGAGTTACTCCAAGCTGTTTTGCAAGTTGTTTTTCCGTCTGGCAAGAGTTTTCATCCAGCAACGCTTGCAGTTCCTGGTCATCCACCCTTACAGGGGCCCCGGTATGTTCACGGTCACTAACGTCGAAATCACCTTTTTTAAATCGCCTATACTAATATTCACATGTAATTTTAAATACAATGTTCTCCCCAAGAACAGAACAAATCGATTGACATGCTTTCCTAACAGTTTTTCCTTTATGGAATTCATAGCGAATGCAGTGTCTAATAAGTAACTTATCGGTCTGCATGTTTTATTCCCAGAATTTAAGGTTATGTTTATGACTCCCTTATGTTTTGATACTACATAATGAACCCCACCATACCATATGTAAGCGGTAACTTTGAATTACTTTCATGACACGGAATCGAAGCGTCCTAACACTTATTTGTACACCTAATATCTGAGTTTACGGACGCAATATCGTTCAGTTTTCCTGCTCTACTGGTTCTTCAGATGTCTCGAATTGTGATGCCGCGATTTTGATAGGCCGCTGTTTCGTGTTTTGCTGTTTGTTGGAGTTGTTCGCTCTTTTTGTGTTCTCTTCATTAGAATTTTTGTTCTAATAAGGATTGTATGGCTTCTTGTCTTCAGGTGTGTCATTCAGATCATTGTTGCGGGTATGATCACTATCTTGATCTGCTAGGAATCTGACTAAGTCTGGCAAAGTGCTGAATTTCCAACAGCTGATAGCTGTTATTGTGGCTTTATCAAAATGTCTGCTTATGCCCTTAATAATTTCATCGGGTGGGATTTCGAGGTCACTAGTTGCCGTATAGATTTTTGTTGCGTAATCTACTCGTAACGTAAGACTTATGCAGGTTTGCGTTGTATTTCCTAAATTCCCAGTTCCTTTTTATATTTCTCTGGATTTTTTCGCTCCAAAATCTTTCTTTAAAGTATTCTTCAAACTACTGCATGGCCTCTGCGTCATCTTCGGCTGACTTCCACCAGTCATGTGCGCTGTTTTTCAACCCTCCATTTATGACTGCTTTTATTCAGCTGATGTTGTTGATATTTTTCACACCGATATAGTTCTTTAGATCTTGTAGGTATTTGTTCGGTCTTTCTTTTCTTTATGGACCGAAAACCGGTGGTTTCGGGTCACTGTCGTTGCGGATAATTTGCGTACTTGGAGATGCTGATTGATTCGTATTCGTACAGGAGTTTTGTAATCTTTTTAGGATGTCTTGCATTTATTTTTCTTGTGTGGAGATTTTAGCTGTGAGGGTTTCGGTGAGATTTTTGTCTTTGATCTCAATTGTTTTTATTTGTTGTGTTAGTTTTGTATGTTAATGTTTCTGTTTATTCTCAATTGTTATTGCCCTGGCTTCGGGATTTAACTTGTATTGCTGTAGATCAGCTTCAACCATAATTATTCTGTTTTCAAGGTTTTTGGTTTCTCCTCGAACCGTCTATTGTCTATCTAGAAAACCTCCATTTCCGGGTTAGAAATGCTCCCTTCCGGTAAATCAGCCACGTGGCTGATTCAAGCTCCCTAGCACATTTTGCTACCTTTACGGTGGATGAGATCCCCGATTTTAATGCGTTACGAATGGCGTAAGAATTAAGAAAGCCATTACAAAGACGCTCCAGAATTTGAAATTCGATTAATTACCGTCGAAAATAAGAAGAATTAGTACATTATCGTGAGCTGTCTCTTTATTTCGCGTAGCTACCTCATCTGTTCTCTCTCGCACGTACGCTACCTTCCTATAATCTCTCTCTCTCGCATTCGTGGTCCCCTCGTGGACAATACTTTTGCTTCTCTCTATCAACTTTGGATTGAGATCGCGTTCTTTTTCATACTTAAAATTATTATTCGAATTTTTCGAGTCTTTTGGAGTTTAATGGATCATTTCAGAGTATTCAAAATTATTTTGAGTCACATTGATGTAATTTGTATTTGTACGAATTTACGATTTTATATTATCTCGGCAATAGCGAAACATGTCAGTACTATTATGTTTATTATTCAATATCGACCTTACCTATCCCGTTTAGAATTTAAGACATTGGTTTATTGGTTTCTCGATCGATGATCGGCTTTGTTAATTGATGTTCTCGTCCACGAATCTACCCCTCTCTCCACGACCCGCACACTGAGCAGCCGAGTAAATCCCGTACCCTCGTAATCCACATTTCTGCGTATGGTTTGTGATATGTTTCTTGTCGTTATTGGATTTTTGGAGACAATCAGTATTTAGTTTTAAGAAAATACGGTTCCGTTTGCGGTTTGTCGATTCCGCGTTGCTAAAAATCGGCTGGCGCCCTAAATACACGACGTAAGGATTGGATGAGCTGCGGATTGTTCCCGGAGTCCAGTTTTAGCGTAATGGTTTTTGGCGTTTCAGACTTTTCGGATTAGGAAAACGAAGGTAATGAGTTGGCCGTGTTTGGATAATCGAGAATTTTGGGTTAGGATTTATTGAGTATTTGTTGAGGCCAAAGAAAAATCATTACACGTTGGAACAATCATGTCAGTCTTTCCAGGAGAGGTAAAAGGAGTTTGGCCTTACTGTAGAGATCCAGGGTCCACGTAAAAACCAAGTATTGTTGGGACAGACTTACAATCAGTCTGAAGGATATAGGATACTCGCAGAGGCCCGGGTTCACGCAGATATCTGGTATCGTTGGAACAAGCATGCCAGTGATCGGTCAGAGGAATAAGTTATCTGCTGGCTAAATCTCGCGGATGTCCAAGTCTTTGAATTTATCCGTTAGATAATGAGGGCAACGGGAGGAATCCGCGTGTATTTTCCACCGTTGGGGGAAAAGTAAGTCCGCTAGATCGTCTCCGTTGGATTGCTGCAAGAGGAATGCCTCGTGGGGTTCTGCTGCGTGCTGTTATACCCGTCGGTTAGTGGTGGGGGTTGTGATGTATGTGTGGCGTGATATATGATGACGTCATCATGATTATGTTATCCTTTATAGGACTGAAATATTTTCATGTCAATATGTAATGTTCCATTACAACATGTGCAACCTGATGTGAGTCGACTTCCGCCTCCACCATCTAAATGTTTTTACTAATTTTCTTTTCGGATTGTTTATTCCGCCCCAGGATATTTGAGATTTCATAAATGGTTTCATCTATCAGTCGAGGCCCTACTGTAATTTTTTCAAATTTTATGAACAATTGTTGACTTGGAAAATAATTTTTTCACGAATCAGGTGTTGGGATTTTCGTCGATCTATTTCTTTAAGCTCTCTAAGCGGAGATTACAGTTGGAAAGTTGGTAACACTGCTACTGACTTCGGATGATTTTAGGAAATCGGCTGTTTTGTCCGACGTCAGACCGATATTCAAAAGTGACTGATGGATTATGTACGTGTCGTTTACCAATGCTTGAATACCCGTAACTGTAATACTACCCAAATGGAGTGAAGTGGAACTGTTGTTAATATCTTGAGTTCTTGATTTTTTGCTCGATATCCTTGGTTATAAAGAAAGATGTTCGAATTTCCACTTGTTGATCAATGTTCCATCACATGTTTGCCTCAAGATCCCCAATTATTTAGGGAAAATGTGTCTTGACAAGAGCGGGTGAATCACCGCGAAAAAAAATTAACAGAAGAACACTTGCTGAGGATGGAAATTTCTCTTTATACAGGGTGTCCCATCTGCAAAGATGTGGCTAAATATCTCTCATGGGGAGCGGGTAAAAAAAAACGTTTCATGCAATAATTGTAGGGTTTCCAGGGGCACATCCGATGTAATCATTATTTTGAGCTTTCACACTCACACTTGCAAGCTGCAAGCACATAGTCCTCTTTTTCAAATGGCAACTGCATTTTTTACCCCAATGAAACTTGTTCATTTTGATAAGTTGTTTTCAGAAACCTCGTCATTCATTTAATGTCGTCTCATTTTACTCGAAAAATGCCATAAAACCGTTTTGTGGCCAAATTGAAGATTCAGACTTTTTTAGCGTGACCCAGGATGCACCACGTGGAACGTGTACCGTTCTCGATATGTTCGAGCAACGGCTCGATACACTCTCCTACACTCTCCCAAAACAAGTAAAATATCGAGAATTTCACTGGCTGAATACATCGTGATGTGTTCAATGAAATAACAAGTGATATTAACTTGATTTGGGTTGAATTGGCACCGATTAGAGTAAAACAATCCTCGAAGGAGTAGGGAAATGGTTTGTATATTGTTTACATTTGATAATTCGGGTGTGTAAACACATCAATGGAACAATTACACCAAGATGCGCTAAGGATGTTTAAATCTTGAATTCGACCACAGAAATCGTTTTTGCGGTATTTTTTGAGTAAAATGAGATGAAATTAAATGAATGATGAGGTTTCTGAAAATGACTCATCAAGATGAACATTTTCGTTGGAGTAAAAAATGCAGTTGCCATTTTGTGATGGCAGCTTGCAAGCGTGAGCTTGAAAGCTCAAAATAATCACAACATCAGATGTTCTCCTCGACACCCTACAATTTTTGTATGAAACATTTTTTTGTTACCCGCCCCCCTTGAGAGATATTTAGCCGCATCTTCTCAAATGGGACACCCTGTATAATGAATTGCAGGATTAAAGATATGCCAGTACAAATATATCGGAAATTTCTCCAAAAACAAAAATAATTTTTTGCCAAACAACTGGCTAAGCACGGATCCGAGTCTTCTGTTCACAAAAAGTGGTGAAACCACGAAACGTGCCAAGCACTCAATACATAGAGATTCTGAATACAATTAAGGAAAACGGACGAAAAAAGGAAATTATAAAAGTAAAATGATAAAACCGAGTTGATAAAAATTCCAAGTCAACCAACTTGGCAGGCGATTCAAGCTTCGAGAAAATTGCACCAAGCGGTTGATTTGGAATTTTTTATAATTCGGTTTTATCATTTGATTTTCATAATTCCCATTTTTTCGTCGATATTGCTTAGTTATATTTAGAACTTCTATGTATTCAGTAGTTGGCACTTTTCGCGATTTCACCCCTTTATTAAACAGAATGCTCGGACCCGTTGTTGGTGAGTTTTTTTTGCCAAAATTTATTTTGGTTTTTGGGGATAAAAGATAATTCAGTGCGGAACAACCGCTTACTTGGTTCACTTAACTGGAGAGCCAATTCGCTCGAAATAGAATCGTATCGGACGAGGAGAAATACAACTACACCATCGGGATAATAGATACCAACATCGCTGGGCAGGTTCTCGAAGTTATATTTAACAGGCCACTCGTCAACCCTTTACAGTAACTGAACGACCAACCCATTGCTAACTCCTCGAAAGGAAAGGAAACTAAAATTAAGCTCCTCGACAGCCAATCGCTGAATACTCGTTCTCCATTTCAATCGTCTTAAATCATTCGTTTCAAGAAATGAGGATGACACAATCAAGACTCGATGGATATTTTATTTTTCACAGGGAATCTAGCAATGCCTAGTAATGTTAAGATAGAACTACTGACTAAGAAAATTGTAACTTTGTAGGCTAGCTTCAGTCACATGCAGAGCTCACCGGCTCGATCACGAACTCCATGAAGGAATACTAGACCACATAGTAATTCAACGAGGAGAGTCTTCAAAACAACTTAAACCTGATGAGACCCCCCTCAATATGGCGATCAAGACGCTAGCAATGGAACACGACTCTTCAATAACATCCCGTTACCTCGTTATCACGGACGTGTCCACCAAGGCGCAGTAGCTGGTGCACACTAGTACCAACCTTTCAGTGGGCCCACGAAGACGATCCACTAAGTAAAAAGGCGCGACTGGTTACTAGCTGTTTGTAGCAAACAACTCATTGATTAACACCTATGATTACTCACCAATATCACTTAACCTCGCTCTGCGCAGAGACATTGCATGGTGTTTTGTCGAGGCAGATGTCTCAAAACTTATTATCGGTGCTAATCTTCTACACCATTACGGTTTCCTTCCCGACCTGAAGAAAGAGAGACTCATCGACAACACTTCTACCCTGGCAATAAATAGACAACTGGTTAATCAGGAGTCATTCTCTGTTGAACTCCCAAAGATTGTCGAACACTCATCTTATGTAACTCTTCTGAAGGAGCTCCTATCCATTACTAAACCGGAAGGACTTCTTCAGAATAACAAACATATAACCAAATATCACATCAGGACCACCCCCGAACCACTAGTCTCTGCTCGAACCAGACGTTTAGTAGCATACAAACTGAAGATCGCAAAGGCTGAGTTCTCCAACACGCTCAAACTTGGCATTAGGCCCCCAGAAGAATAGAGAATGGAAACCTTGTTGGGATTACAGAAGCCTAAACGATCGAACTATTCTGGACAAACATGCAGTACGTTACTTCGGCGATATTGCTTCTAACCTTCACGAGATGAACATCGAGTCCATTATCGACCTTGTAAAAGCCTTCAACTAGAAGGCAGTGGCGCCTGAGATATGTGAATATTTAAATTATAGTGAGAATTTATGGTAACTGTAGCAGTACCTCCTGGAATGTCTCAAAGTCATCAACACGTTAGCATCAAGCCACATTGGGGTCACGCAAAAGTTGAGAGACCCATCAATAAACTATTTACTATCATGCCCATACCATCAAAGGAAGACTACTGAAGAAACAAAAATCTGTACCATTGCCCGTTTTAATCAGATTTTTTTTTTAGATCCCAATGCACTACTTCAATTCTGTCTTGTGACGGAATTTTCGAGAATTCCGCCACCTGTACACAACTTCGCCGTAGCATTAAGTAAATCGTAAGAGTGAGTAGGTAAGTGTGACCTTATTTTGATCTTTTCGGAGGGAGAGTCACGATTTCCTTAACCCCAAAAAGTTAGCACCCCTACGGAAGGGCGATGCAACACCCCATTTAGCTTCAGCTCGCAGAAACCGGCCCCCAGGAACATCAGGAGGGGCCTCGCGGGGAAAAACAATGTTCAATTGGAACGGATAATTAAATTCATGTGTCGATAAACATTAAAAACGAGTAAAAAGTAAAATCTCCGGTTCAAGTCATATTAAAGTTTTGTTCTCTTTTAGTTTCAACTATCTTTCTGGTTTATTTCAGATTTTAGGGGATTGATTTTCGGTTTTATGGTTGAGGGAAAATTTACAGTAATTGTATTTTCCTAGTTATGGTTTGTATTTTGAAATCTCGCGGATCCTGAGAGGGACGACGATCCACCGCGGTTCAGAGCCGATACACTGAGCTTCCCGGTGAGATCTCGCTGATCTCGTTGAGTGCAGGCTGCTGATCACAGAGGTTGAGGTGAAACACTCACGCTCCCTGGCTAAGGCGCTTCGTGGAGTCATTGGATTCACCAGTGCAGCTGGAAGGCCATGCGGATGAACATAGCCCACTCGTCTGCATGGATCGCCATGGGCTATTCTCTATTTAGTTTTGTTCACGGTGACTCCAGGATGACTTCCGGGAGAGTGACAGCAGCGAAAAAGTGCACTTACTCAGGTGTGAAGTGCATTCGCCAGATGAAAAGGCGAACAACTGCCTTAATTCCCCCTTTCCGAACCTCCAGATAACTATCGTTCAGTCATTATGGATAAAAACTCCTTGGGTTTATTCATAAAAAATATAATTAACGGCGGAATGCCTAAATAAGTCTAAAACCCATTTGAATCAAAATCCCCGCGTGGTCGTTTACATGAGTCCGCCCCAGCGGCAGCTAGACGGCGTGTCAGTCGCACCACCCAACTGAGAACCTCCGCCGGTTAAACGCAGTTTACCAGAGAGTTGGACCCGACCAGCCACTGCGACGACATCCCCGAGAACATCCGCAACGATTGAGAGAGTTGGTGGAGACCATCGCCGAGGGCCCACACGAGGAACATGGTAAGTACATTTTTATTCACCATGTGCACTCTCTCCCGAGGAGAGAAGTGCACTCATTCCCAGTGTGCCCAGTGATAACCTGCGGGAAAAGTGCACCGGAGTTCACAAGAGTGACACGGAGATGCATTCCCAACCACCAAAACCCCTCCAAGCGAGTGGAAAAATGCACCAGTGAGTGCATAAAACTCTCGTTCGGATTCCTAGACCTCTCCCCAGTGATAAAAAACCCCAGTGACTCTCCAGTGATGGTGAAAAATGGACAGTGAGCCCCAATAAAAGGCCGCACATGGCCCATGCCCTGCCATGGCGCCATTGTGCCCTCTCCGTTCACCAAGAGGACTTGTTGAACAATTAATGCACATTCTGAGTGGNGATGAACATAGCCCACTCGTCTGCATGGATCGCCATGGGCTATTCTCTATTTAGTTTTGTTCACGGTGACTCCAGGATGACTTCCGGGAGAGTGACAGCAGCGAAAAAGTGCACTTACTCAGGTGTGAAGTGCATTCGCCAGATGAAAAGGCGAACAACTGCCTTAATTCCCCCTTTCCGAACCTCCAGATAACTATCGTTCAGTCATTATGGATAAAAACTCCTTGGGTTTATTCATAAAAAATATAATTAACGGCGGAATGCCTAAATAAGTCTAAAACCCATTTGAATCAAAATCCCCGCGTGGTCGTTTACATGAGTCCGCCCCAGCGGCAGCTAGACGGCGTGTCAGTCGCACCACCCAACTGAGAACCTCCGCCGGTTAAACGCAGTTTACCAGAGAGTTGGACCCGACCAGCCACTGCGACGACATCCCCGAGAACATCCGCAACGATTGAGAGAGTTGGTGGAGACCATCGCCGAGGGCCCACACGAGGAACATGGTAAGTACATTTTTATTCACCATGTGCACTCTCTCCCGAGGAGAGAAGTGCACTCATTCCCAGTGTGCCCAGTGATAACCTGCGGGAAAAGTGCACCGGAGTTCACAAGAGTGACACGGAGATGCATTCCCAACCACCAAAACCCCTCCAAGCGAGTGGAAAAATGCACCAGTGAGTGCATAAAACTCTCGTTCGGATTCCTAGACCTCTCCCCAGTGATAAAAAACCCCAGTGACTCTCCAGTGATGGTGAAAAATGGACAGTGAGCCCCAATAAAAGGCCGCACATGGCCCATGCCCTGCCATGGCGCCATTGTGCCCTCTCCGTTCACCAAGAGGACTTGTTGAACAATTAATGCACATTCTGAGTGGATAATTAGTTCACTAGAACCCTCGAGAACGTATGGGGAATGTCCAGTGCCAATTCTAGTGGGAAAAAGTGGATAAAACAGGCCCACAAGTGCACACATGCTCCCCACGTGCCGTGGGTGACGCTGTCGTGCACCTGGCGGTTTTTCCTCTTTCTAGAGCGAATTGAAGCCTCAAATGAGTGCTCTTCTAGCTCAGTAAAGTTCCCCCAAGGTTTCAATTTATTAATTTAAGATTTCTTGGAAGACGAGACCCCGAAAATCACGACAGTGAAGCTCGTGAGCTCCAGGAATTTTCTTGTGACGCCACGACGCTCTTGATAAGGGACGGACTCGAATGTGGGGCAAAATGGCACTCGTAAGGGACATTTGCATACTTGAGTCCCTCGTCCATTAATTGTCATTTATTGTTATGAGGAGATTCGCCGAGATCATCGCTTTGGAATTAACGTCGCCTTCAGATCCTCCAGCCCACCAGTTTTTGGACGATGCGGAGAGATCGTTGGCCTGGACTCTTCGGACCTCCCATTCCCTTCGCGATAACCTCTCTCTCAAAGTCAATTCAAGTACTCTCACTCTCGGGAATTTAATTGAATTTAATTTTGTTGAATTTAATTGAAAATAATTCATTTTATTTATGAAGAATAGAAATTCTATTTGAGCTGAAATATTATAGAGAAATTGAATAAATCCCGGAGTAACTTTGAAGTAATTCTCTCATCTCCCATTTAATTAACTTTCTGATTCTTCCTTTTGATTTTTCGGTGCATTTTGATGAATTCGCGACATCCTTCCTAAGACCGAGCGACCGATCCTACCCCGCTCTCCGAATATCACCGAGCTAGTCGAGCTAATTCCGCAACCTCTCCTTTGATTTCCCCGATTATGGCTAAGTTTTCGTATGGTTCTCTTTAATGCGGTTCGTTGACACCGCTGGAACAAAAGTCAACTGGCGCCCGACAAAATTTTCTCGTTTTTCCGTTTTTTTTTTTGTTTATTCGGTTTTCGAGGATTTTCATGGGGACATCGAGGAGCAGAGGCCGAAGGTGACAATACTCCGTCTGTTTTGAGTTTCGCATCGAGTTATGGATAAGTCTACGGATTATATTTTAAGTTTTGAGGTTCACGTTGGTTAGTGCCGTCACAGCCTTCTTCAAAATCAACAATGCTATTGTTGACGGTGATGAAATTATTCAAATCGTAATGAGAATTTTTGGCACCTGTGGCAGCACCTCCCGGACAGTCCCAGAGTCACCAACACGTTTGCACGGAGCCACGCAGGGCTTACACGATAGGGGTAAAACAGAGTTCATCGTACAACGGTCGAATAACTTTTGAAGCAAATCTTCCAGTTGTTGAGTTCATCATCTTACAAGTCAATGATGAGGTCAATCTCTCTAAACAACCAAAACAAAGGGTTTTGTAAAAAAAATGCGCCAAGGAAAAGTGTTGTTTGATTATTACTGGAAAGCTGAATTTTTTAAAATTACAAATAAATGAAAAAAAGCCAGGTCAAAAGTGTCAAATGAAAAGCCAGAGCACACAACCTGATGTCTATGAGAAAAATATTTCTGAACCGAATAAGGGTTGAAGAAAAATTCTGTATGAAATAATAAAATCATTAGAGGCAGGACCAACATCGTTGACGCGGAGTTTTCCATCTCAGATGTTTACCAAATATAATTAATTTAGAATTCAATGAATTGGTTCATAATTCCAATTATGACAATTTTTCTTTATCAAAATCAACTAAATTTATAGTTGAAATTAAGTTTCCTATTAAAGATTAATGAAAATGATTTAAATTATAACATTGCTTTTTTCCCTTGTCATATATACCCATTTGCGTTTTCACATATTTTCGGTTTCAAGGGTCGACTTTCTCTCCAACCGTGTCGCATTGTACCCCAGGAGCTATACCCTACGTACAGACTCTCCTGGTGACCAAGAGAAACTATGAAAAACCTTGGTCACCACAGGCGTCCATCGACCAAGCTTCCCCAGAGAATGTTTTCCTAACACTTCTCCGATAATTCTCGATGTCTAGACTTTCTTTCGACGGTTTCCGAAAGATTAACACTCCCAATTGCCCCAAGACGGACTCGAACCGCCCCTCACGGGTCCCGCCGTCCGGCCGAGCGATTTAACCACTTCGACCACCGGCGCCGGTTTATAACATTACTTCTTTTTTTAGAACAAACTACCGAAATAAAAAATGACATTAAATTCCCCAAAATAAAGAATCTTGATAACTCATCCTTTTTGATTTTTGAAGGTCTTGTAGTATCCAAATTTAGTTCCAGGCAGTATTTTGGCATTATTTTTCAATCAAATTGATTATAATTACTATCACAATTCCATACCATTTTTTTTATTATGAGAACAATTATCACAACTTAATTTTACTGAAATATTTGAATTGGAACTGACAATTTTTCTATTATTTCTCTAGAAGAGAGAAGAGGAGTGTAATACTCCATGTCGTGACCGCGAAAAGTAGGGATACGAAAATGACTGGAACGTAAAACTGCGGAAACTGAACTTTGGGGTACATCGATGCACTTTCATAAACTCGCATTGTATTAGTCTTAATTGAAATATGTATATGGATTTTTATGTGTTAAGTTAAGGAGGGGGCATCGTACGATATCAAGTACCAAGATACACCTCGGTACGGACACCTGAACCTCCAGGTGATAAAGCTCTTGGAAACAACTCCAAGCGTTGCCACGTAACGATAATATGATCGGTATATTAAACGATTCAATTTTGTTCATTATTCAATTTCAGGCTTATTCTGATTTCAAAATTTTTCATAACATTTTCCTTAAATTCAATAATTTTTCCTCATTTTTTTTATATTTGTTCCATTTTTCTGGACGTCCTATTTCTCATCTATGAGAGAAGTGACGTCATGAGGCCTGACCATACAAGGAGTTATTTCTTTGACTCATGTAAAGAAAACTAACTAATTGTCTTCTTATTTCCATCATTAAATTCTTGCCTTATGTTTCTTACATGTAATATCGATTAAAATTTGACGCGTTTCAAATTTAAATTCCCGTACGAGACCCCTTCTTATTTCTTATTTCCAAATTCAATACTGTAAGGATATTTTCCCGGGTTGTTCACCCAGGAAAAATCCAAACTACTTTGTAGCCGTCTCTATGGCTCGTATGTTGGGCGCCAGCTGAACCTTTACGGGAGGTTCAACAAAAACCGGCCTCGGAGGCAAACTCGTCCACTCAGAGGACTTTTGTGGCTGGACAACGGATTGCCCAGCTAACGTCAGCGTGACACGGTAGCGTGGGCGACGTCCACCAGGAGTATTTCCTGCATATCGTCACCAGCTCCTATCTCAGGCTGGGAATTAGGCCTTGCGGCCTAATTATCTTAGTGAATCTACTTCACACTCGCCCTGGAGGATCTTTCGATTCCCCCAGCATGTTTTCTCCTCCCGAGTATTTCGACTCAGGTGAGTTTCAGAGTTATTTGCGAATCAGCCCGGACTCCTCAGAGCCTGGAACGTTGAGATTCGCTGATCTGACTAGGGTGGAACTACGTTACCCACGCTACAACCACCCACACTCTCAACCACCAGTTACCGCTTCGGTCATCGCGCGTCACTGCCTCTGGGTGGTACTAAACTGTCGGCGTATGGTCGGGCTGACAGGAGGATTCCTCTACTCCAGGCCCACGGGCCCATACAGGGTATCCCATGGGAATGTGTGAAAACTGTTTGATTATTTTTTTTTTATTGGAAACAGGGAAAAAGAGAAAGAATACAGTTACTGATAGAGGAGAGTTGTCATTTTTATTTCACCGTATATGTATTATCGAAACATGTCATTCACCCAACATAAATAGTAGCTTACAAAAATTGTACATGACAAGTGGATTAATAAAAAATGTTTTCGAAATGAGAGCCATCAACACTGGCCCAATAATCCAAACGTTTCCTAAAACCGTGGAATACACATTCTAATGTTTCCTGTGGAATACCGTGAAGAGACTTTTTAATGTTATTTATCTTTCCGACTGTTTTTGGCTTGCTTGCGTAACAAGAATCTTTTATGTAACCCCACAGGAAATGATTACACGGATTCAAATCTGGTGAATAGGGTGGCCAATCTATTCCCCCTCCACAAAATTTTGGATATCCCAAACCAAGAACTCGACCGCGATAGACTGTATTAAGAATTTCAAAAACTTGGTGAGTACGATGGGGAGCTGCTCCATCCTGCATAAAATAAAACCCATTGACAAGTCCTCTTTTTCTCGCATGAGGGAAGAATTTTGTTTCTAACATTCTTCTGTACTCATTCCCGGTAACGGTAGATTCGAAAAAATGTAGATAGACACCCTTCATGGAGAGAGCAGCCCAAACAGTGACTTTCTGTGGATGAGCAGATTTCGTAACCAAAACATTCGGTTTTTCAGATCCCCAAAATCTCAAATTATTTTTATTCACGTAGTTGCCCAGCCAAAAGTGTGACTGTAAACCGCTGACACATAAATATTTCATACGGATGAAGTTTCAGAAAAACGCGGAGGATGCGATGCAACGTTGATTTGGTCAATTTTAAATCTTGAGCGGCTCTCCGAATGGACGAGTTGGGATTTGCTTGGAAATACTGTTCCACTTCATCGACCTTCTCCTCTGTTGCAGCAGAGAATGAGAGACCTGGAAGAGTAGCTCTATGATTATCCAAAGTGCCGTATTCCTCGAAATTTTCAATTCTTCTAGAAAACGAATTTTATCATGACTAGAAACCAATGGGATTTCTACGAACATCTGTAATGTGTTTTGTTATGTCACACAATCAATATTGTAATGGAATCGAATAACTGAAATGATCCTCTTCCCCTCCTCTAAAATAAATGAAGCATGTTGGTGTTTGTTATGTTTGGATTTAACTTCGGGGGACTGCTGTCAGAGTTTGAATGAAAATTACTTTAAAATAAATACATCTCTGTGTTTTAACCTGAATATTTCTTTACTGAATATAACAATTGGTGTCAGAAGTGGTTTAACTTATCACTGATATCTTTCGATACCTGACGAAGGGGAAGAAGAAAAAGATTTTCAATCAAAAGTGCACTGAGTGACAGCTCTTGACGGGACACTATGAGTGACGAGTCTGACGACTCTGTTATCCACCCTCTTGGACCAATGAGAGGTCGTTATCGCCCATTTTCCGTACCCGAAGGAAGGAATCTACAGGAGGAAATTAATTCAAGATTTCAGAGACTTCAACAAGGAACGGACGAGAAATTTGTTACGTTAGAAAATTTGGTGGACAGCAGAATGGAAAGCTTTGAATCCAAGATTAATAATCAACTCAATCAGAGGCTGACCGAATAACAACGAGTCATCACAACAGACTTCCGTTCCATCGTCAGAGAATTATTACAGGAGAATGGATCGAGGAGAGAGCAGTTATACACAGATAATGTTCCTTTGATTACTTTAAATAATTCCATTGCTCGTAGTAATAACAATAATCTGTTAAACCCTGCTAGTAATGGAAATCCTACAAATACTGCTTCATTTACAAATCCAAGCTCTGAAAATCATGATAAGATCAAACCTCCGACGTTCGACGGTTCGATACCGTGGCTTCAATACCACAGGCAATTCAAAATTACTGCGAATCACAACGATTGGTCGATTGAATCTTGTGGCGCACATTTAGCTTCCTGCTTGCGAGGAAAAGCCTTGGAAATTCGTGAATATTTACCAGACGAAGATGCTAAAAACTATAACAAATTAGTTCACATTTGAAATGAGGAATTCAGTGAGGAGCATTTTGCTCGTATGAATTATCGAGAATTAGAATTTCGCGAAAGAAAGACTTCGGAGGACATAGTTACTTTTGGAGAAGAAATTAAAAAATTATCACGACTCGCTCATCATAACGTTTCTCATGAAGCTCGTGATAAGATGGCTTGCACGTAATTCGTCAGAGGTCTTCGCGACTCCAATATCTCATCTCAATTACGTAAAGAACGAATTGAGTCTTTACGACTAGTCATTGAACGTGCTACTGAGCTGGACGTAATTGAGAGAACAACTGACCCTGTAAACGACATAATTATTGGACAAAAAAGATCTTTTAATGTTAAAGTCCGTCAACCATCAAATCGCCCATTCAATGGAACATTCTATCAATCATCAAATCATCAACAATTTCTATCAACATCAGGACAGAGTTCATTAGACAAAAGAGCTAAAATCCAATGTTATTATTGCAATGATTTCGGACATTATACAAATGAGTGTAGATCTAATCCCCAGAATACCACTCAACGACCTAGAGATCGCAATTATTCTCGACCATCATCGTTCAACCGTCCCTCCCTTACTCGATCTTTTGTTCCAAATAATCAAAACCAAGGTTGTCGTCGTACTTATGCCACCGAAGTTCCTATGAATTCTCTTGTGTCTCACTCACAATCACTGCCAGAGAATTCCCAACAGGAAAACTAGATCGAGTCAATCCAAAGTCGGAGGGATTGACTCAGAAGAATAAAATTTCCAATCATTGCTATCAATGTATCATTGACAAAAAAATATTGGATTTGAATTTGATATTAATTGGACAAATTGATAAACATGACTGCTCTATGTTGATTGATACAGCATCGGACATTTCTATTTTAAATCCCAAATTTTTTAACAAAAATTCCAATGCTTTCAAAGAGGTTTCTCAACCAAATAACATTCTCATGGTTGCGAGAACTCCATCTCACCATTATTCAATCCAAAATACTACTATTCATGTTGGAGATATCTCGATTAACTTGAATTTAGTTCTAGCTGACATTGTGGAAGATTGCATCTTAGGTTTAGACTTTCTATACAAATCTGGACTTTTGAAAGATTTTGGGAAATCTTTGGAGGAGAAATTTAGAATTCAAAACAAAGAGAAAGTTGTTTCAGTATATGAAGTAATTTCGCAATCACATGGTACATGTGCTAACAAACTTCCAGAAGTTTTATCTCAGTTATTCGAGAAGTCACGACACCTTTTGAATTACGAACAACAGAACAAATTGAGGAAATTCTTGATTGAATTTCAAAATGTTTTCTCAAAAAATGAAAATGATTTAGGCCGTTATCGGGATATTAAACATGCGATCATCATTGAGAATTCTAAACCAATCAAACAACTTCCTAGAAGACTGCCATTACAGTATCGAGACAAAATCCCAGACTTGATTACTTCAATGATTAAATCAAGAGTGATTGAACCGAGCATCAGTCCATGGGCATCTCCAGCAAACCTGACGTTAAAAAATGACGGTTCAATTCGTTTCTGTGCCGATTTTCAAAAGTCAACGACGTTACTAAGAAAAATGCTACCCCTTTACCGAGAGTTGATGACATCTTTGACGCTACAGCCGGATCGAAGTGGTTTTCAACTATTGATTTGAAAAGTGGCTACTGGCAGATCGAAATGGCACCAGAACATCGAGAAATTACTGCATTCACCATTGGTCATGAGTTATGGCAATTCACTGTAATGCCCTTCGGTTTATGTAATGCTCCAGCGACATTCGTAAGGGTAATGAACCGAGTTTTGGAAGGATTGTTGTGGAAAAAATGTCTGGTCTTCCTAGATGACATCATTGTATTTGGAAAAGATGATAAAGAACACTTTGATAACCTCGAATCAGTTCTTTCCAGACTGTCTACAGCAAAATTAAAGGTTAATCCAAAAAAATGCAATTTTTTCCAGCACGAAGTTTTATATCTTGGACATATTGTAACTGGTGAAGGCATCAAGTGCAATCCTGAAAAGATCGATTCTATCGTCTCTTGGCCAGTTCCAACTACAAAACTCAATCTACAAAGTTCCTTAGGACTATGCTCATATTACAGAAAGTATGTCGAAGGATTTGCCGCAATTGCTAAACCTCTACACCGATTGACAGAAAAAAAAAACC
Source organism: Diachasma alloeum (assembly GCF_001412515.2). NCBI lineage: Eukaryota > Metazoa > Arthropoda > Insecta > Hymenoptera > Braconidae > Diachasma > Diachasma alloeum. The sequence goes on along the minus strand of NW_021680604.1, from coordinate 130,476 downwards.
TTTCAATTGGACTGAAGATTGTCAAACTGCTTTTGAAACGCTTAAAAAAGCTTTTACTTCTCCACCAATTGTAACAATACCACTTCCCAATTTACCTTCCATCCTTGACACTGATGCTTCACAATATGCCACTGGAGCAACGTTATCACAAGTACACAATGGTGTAGAAAAAGTGGTTGCCTATTACAGTAGATGCTTCAATAGTACTGAGAAAAATTACTGTATAATGAGGAAAGAATTGGTTGCAATAGTGATGTCAGTTGAACATTTCCGTTAATACCTGCTTGGTGGAAAATTCGTCATCCGAACTGATCATGCTGCTCTCAAATGGCTACTGTCATTCAAAAATGCTGAAGGACATATGTCTAGATGGCTAGAATCCCTCTTTATATTTGACTTTGAAATCACTCATCGCCCAAGGCGTCAACATGGGAATGCCGATGCACTTTCGAGAATACCATGTAATTGTCGAAAATGCGAAAAAATTAATGGCAAGGATGAAAATATTTCAGCGCGAGTTTATCGAACTGTTTGTTTATCAGAAAACCAATTGGATTGGAAATAGATGCAACGAGAAGATCTGGTCCTATCAGTGATTATTGGCTGCCTAGAAGAACAACGTCGACCAGAGTGTCAAGAAGTTTCTCATTTGAGTGTTGAAATGAAGTTATATTTATTATATTGGGACTCCTTAGAATTGATTGACGGGATACTTTTCCGAAGATGGGAAGCAACAAATCAGACTGCTGTAAAATACCTGTTAGTTGTTCCGAAGAGTCATATTCCAACTATTCTAAGTGAAACACATAATTCATCAACGGGTGGACACTTTGGCATCAACAAAACCTTGGAAAAAATTCGAATGAGATTCTACTGGGCTACATGTAAGATTGTAAGTTCTCCACGAACTGGTGCAAGAAGTGTTCCGTTTGCTTTACTAAAAAAGGACTACAAAAGCGAGGGAGACCAGAACTTCAGATTTACAACGTCGGAAGTCCTTTCGAGAGAATCGCCATTGATGTTTTGGGTCCTTTGACTAAAACTACTCAGGGAAATCGCTATATACTCGTTATCACAGATTATTTCACTCGCTGGCCGGAAGCCATCCCTCTTCCGAATCAACAGACATCAACTGTAGCAGAGGCCCTAGTAACCAATGTATTTTCACGTTTTGGTATTCCATTAGAGTTACATTCTGATCAAGGTAGGAATTTTGAATCCTAATATTTTCAAAGAAGTCATGACATTACTAGGTATTAGAAAGACAAGAACAACACCGTTCCGACCACAATCTAATGGCATGGTTGAAAGACTGAACAGAACAATTTTGAACTACTTAGCGAAATTTGTAGCAGACAATCAGAAAGACTGGGATAGATAGATACCACTATTTTTGTTAGCATATCGATCAGCAAAACATCAAACTACACAATTTACACCAGCCATGTTAATGTTAGGAAGGGAACTGAGATTACCGTTAGATTTATTAAGAGGAATTGCAAGTGACAATGACGTATCAAACTGTCTTATTCCTGAATTTGTCTCGGAATTAAGAGAAAAAATAGGAGAAGTACATGAAATAGTCAGAAACACATTGGTGCTGAAGAGTGATAAAATGAAAAGTAATTTTGATAAACATGCACACATGCTTTCATTTAGAGTCGGTGAAAAAGTATGGTTGTTTTATCCTCGTAGAATTAAAGGGAAATCACCAAAACTTCAAAAAGATTGGGATGGTCCTTACATTATACAGACTAAAATTAATGACGTAGTCTATAGAATCAGAAAATTGCCACGAGGAAAGTTTAAAATTGTTCACGTTGACCGAATCGCACATTTTAATGAGTAGTAACGAAATTAATGATAATTAGATGTTCAATCACTGAGACATAAATGGCTGAGATATTGATTATGGAGTATGAACAAAACTGAATCATGTAGTTATACTGTTATTGATTAATGACTGTATCCACTGAATGATATTAGAGAAGCCTCCCCAGTCGTGGGAGAGAGAGAGAGTGTAGTTCCTGGACGATATCAGAGTAACCTCTCCAGTCGTGCGAGAGATAGAGTGTATCCTCTGGACGATATCAGAGAAGCCTCCCCAGTCGTGGGAGAGATAAAGTGTATCCTCTGGTCAGAGAAGTTTCCCCTGTTGTGGGAGAGAAGGAGAGAGTACATCTCTGGATGACATCAGATCAAGAATAAAATTGAGAATTCTTTTCTAAGTAAACTTGAATCGTTGATTAAAATTGCTTTTATTTACATGTATATAGAGGCTTTGACGGGAATTGCTGTAGAAATGCTTATTCGAATGGAATGAAGTATCGTTTGGATTTCAAAACAAAGAGGAAAGAAACGAAGAGTGAAAGCTTGATTGTGGTTCTTACCCCTCAAAGTTCCAAGGAAAGATGACTGATGTGACAAGAATGAAGAACCATTTTACTGAATTACCAATTCTTCCAAATGATTATCTCAAGTGAACCTCTTCCAATTTGTTATTTTTCGTCAGGGTTTTTGGATTGGAAGATGGAGCTCAGACCCCCTGGTAACTGAGAATTTTGAGTAGATTTTCTATCAGAATCTTCAGTTACTCTAGTAGGAGTTGCCGGGACGGCAACTGTCCGGAAGGGAAGTAGTGTAATGGAATCGAATAACTGAAATGATCCTCTTCCCCTCCTCTAAAATAAATGAAGCATGTTGGTGTTTGTTATGTTTGGATTTAACTTCGGGGGACTGCTTTTAGAGTTTGAATGAGAATTACTTTAAAATAAATACATCTCTGTCTTTTAACCTGAATATTTCTTTACTGAATATAACAATATGAAAGGAAATTTATTCTAACCTCCTCAAAGTGGTTTCGCTAGCAATTCGTTTTGATCCAAATTTAGTACGAAACCCCCTAAAAGCTTCACAGTATTTTTTCTCTCTCGAATAGAAGCACTCGATGAGATATCTTTTTTCTTGAATTGTCAAATCAGTCATTACTGCTAACAAACTAAGGCTCCTGCCACAGTTGGAACAAAACTGACTGCGCCCTAGTAAACGTAATACAAACGTAGAGAGTCAAGGTTATGTTGGATGAGTCGGCAGATGAGTTTAGTTTTTACATATTCCTATGGGATACCCTGTAAGCTTCCAATCGTTCCGCCGAGACCAGATTACGCCGGAAACCACAAAGTCGTCACTAAGAGTTCGGAAATATCTCTTTTGGCCAGGCCAGGAATGCAGGAGCATTCCCCTACGTTCGCTGCCATCAGTTATGCACCTGGCCGCGCTGAGCTATTCGCCCACCAGTCCATGGCCATATTTCAAGCCCACCATGATATACTCCGGGGAAATCCTTTCGACTGCCCCGCTTGAGCGTCCGCGTTCGACTAACTCAGAATCTTACCAGTGCCTTCTCCCCCTAGTCTGGATATCTCAGCGACGATAGGTCATTTCGTTACTCTATCCCACCAATCAACCCGACGGGATCCCGGGGGTACCAGTTCTCTCACCTGGCCGTTGGTCCCTAGTCTACTCTGACATAGCCTTTAGAATCGCCCAGTTGGACAGCCTGTACGTTGGCCCCTTGTCCCCTAGCACAAGCTGGGCGAATTATAAAATAGCGAAAGTCTAGTAGCCCCCTCCAGACCTCCAGGGGTCGCGGTTTCACCCATAACCGCTATGCCTTCGGTGTTTCACTGGTCTGTGGTTCTTTTCATCTAGTCCCAGCTTCCTTCAGCCGCCTCTAAATGTCACTACCTATCACTCTTTTCAATAATTTAAGAGTTCACATATCTTTTTAAGCGGATTTCAACCCGTAAAGAGAAAATCTTGTTATAATACATTTTCAATTATTATTCTTTTACTTTTGATTATCATTTATTTTCGATTTTGAATTGAAAATGCAATACGTCTCCCGATGTAACCCTAAGGTCATTCATTTGACAGTTTTGACATGGCTTTTTTTATTTCTTCTTATTTTCCAAAAAAATTCATTTTCCCATTAAAACAAAATGAAACTTGTCCTTGGTGTAGTTTTTGTGCAAAAACATTTGTTTTTGTTTTTTAGGCGAGTTTCACGAGTTTTTTTCAAAACAATCACATGGTTATACTGCTTTTTTTGCTGTTTTCCGGAATGAAATAAAACATTTGTTGCTTCCGAATGGAAGCATTAAAATCGTGCAATTGTTATGATTTAAAACGCAAAAATAAGAAGTTTGATGACGATGTTTGTATGTCCGAGTGTCCACCTCGTGGTCAGCTTTTAGAAAATTGGAGGAATAGGGAACTAAAATAATTCCAAACAATTCTGTTAGGTTCTAGGCGGATAAGCATGGTAAATTCGCTGCCCGTGAATTTCAATGCGGTAATTTTTTCACATCTTCATCACCCAAAAAAACAATTCTTTGCAAAATTTCAGATCATTATATTGATTTCCGAAAATGTAATCGTTAAAAACTGCTTTTTTTTAATCAATTTTTTTAGCATACTTACAAGTTGACTAAAAATCTGAAAAATCAAAAATATCCCTAATTTAGCGAAAAAATTCTTAATTTTATTCTTTGTCGCTGAATTATACGTTTAATGGGCTCTTAATTTTTCTCAAAAATCATTCTGAGAAGTACAGAATTTTCTACCACCTTGGCATCAATAATGTGACAAAGAAAAATCTGCCTGCTGATTCGAAAACAAACGGTATTAGCGATTTCATTGTTATTGTGGAGGTGAGCAGGTTGATGGAAAGATGTGTAGTCCAGCGTTGAGCGAAATTGAGTTTATTATGTTTCCTTGAATTCCTTTTTATGTACAAATTATACAAGGTTGTCGAGAGCGTCAGTCGTAAGAGGACTTATACTCTGCACGATGAAATTGAGTGTTTGAATGATGAACGTGGAATGATGATGAGTGTGGAAAGTGTGCGATATTTAAGTAGAGTGCAAGGATGTGATTGCTGGAAAATTTTGAGAAGGGATGAGTGAAATCCTGGCTTCCGATTGGTTCGGCGCTGTAAGTTACCGCCGGTGACCTGTGATTGTCTCGGGGGTCCCAGTGGGGAAACTTCCGTCGTAACGCCGCAGGCGCCGGTCAGGCGGATGAAGGATTATGGACGGAGGATTATGGCAATAATCATAAATGCGATGGACTGTTCATGGTAGGGAAGTTTTGAGGATTAGTTTTTAATTTTATGTGTGAGAAAGATGGAGTGATTTGGGAATTGGTCCACTTTCTAGACAGGGGCATAGTGGAGACACAGTCACCACAGCACCCCCCTGCCAGTGATTTGGATCACGAAAAGGATGATGTTTGAATGTGTGATTTGTGAGTGACTGTGTGTTGTGTGGGTGTTACAAAAATAATCTAAACAAAGAGAAAAAAATATTACAAAAATCCGGCCTGGTAGCGCTCGGCGAATCTGACACGTCTTCCTGAGCGCGTTGTCGGGTGCGTCGTTGATGATGGGGATGCGGGCTGCTCCGGTTGTGGTGGTTCCTCAGGCTCGGGTGTTGGCGTCCTTGGGCTGGAGCGGTGAAGACCTGGCTCATCATCAGCGATAACGTAAGCCGGTTTCAGCCTGTCGATGTAGACGTTCGCATCCTTGCCCTTGATGTTGACACTAAACGTCTTTTGGTTGCGGCGTATGACCTTGAAAGGTTCTTGGTCGGACATCTGGAGAGGTTCTTTAGGAGCGTCATGCCGGATGGAGACTTGCTCCACCGTGGCCAGGTCTTTGAACACGAAGGTCTTGTGTTCTCCGTGGCGTTTGACCTTGGCGGGGTGCAAGTTGGGAAAGTGCTGATGGAGCTCCTTGATGTAGTCAGCCGAGTCGTTCTGGTGGCTGACTCCTCGAGGGGCGAGAAATTCTGCAGGTAGGCGGAGGGGTTCGCCGTAGGCCATCTCTGCTGCTGATGCCTGGAGATCCTCCTTCCAGGCTGCCCGAATCCCCAAGAGGACTGTTGGGAGGACTTCGGTCCACCGCTCGTTCTCGTGGAATTTGATTGCCACCTTGAGTTGACGATGAAGACGTTCAATCATGCCGTTTGCTCCTGAGTGGTAGGCGGTTATCCTCAAATGAGTGGGACGGGAATTGACATGAATTGATGGGATGTAATTAGTAAGTTTGATAATATGCTACATGGAGGTGTAGTGGTGGTTCCCGTCACGGGGGACGGGAATTGACAGGAATTGATGGGATGTAATTAGTAAGTTTGATAATATGCTACATGGAGGTGTAGTGGTGGTTCCCGTCACGGGGGACGGGAATTGACAGGAATTGATGGGATGTAATTAGTAAGTTTGATAATATGCTACATAGAGGTGTAGTGGTGGTTCCCGTCACGTGGGACGGGGATTGACAGGAATTGATGGGATGTAATTAGTAAGTTTTTTTTTAGTTGTACCTGTCAAGCTGTTAAGATGCTTGAACAGGGGAGACTCGAATTGGCGTCCTTGGTCTGTGGTGACGCGAAGGGATACGCCGAAGCGGTATATCCATCCCTCGTAAAAGGCCTTGGCAACAGTGTGAGCTTCCTGGTACTCCAGTGGGAATGCCTCAGGCCATCGGGAGAAGCGGTCGACGCATGTGAGGCAGTATCGATGGCCCTCTGAGCTGGAGAGGATGAAGAGATCGATGTAGACGTGCTCGAATCTAGATGATGGTGGTGCAAACGATCCTACTGGAGCTGACACGTGACGTGCAACCTTGGCTTGCTGACACTGGATGCACGAGCGAGCCCACTCGCGACAGACTGCCTTGATGGATGGCCGAATGTAGCGTTGTGTCACCCGTTTGACCGATGTGTTGATCCCTGGGTGAGCCAGACTGTGGATGGTTTTGAAAGCTGCTCTGCGGAATGGTGGTGTCAGGAATGGCCTTGATGTAGATGCTGACGTATCGCAGAAAACAGCTACGCCTGCACTTGGAATCTGCACTTGCTTGAGTTCCAAGCCAGACCCTGTGCGTAGGAATGTCTTCAGCTCCACGTCAGTCCGCTGCGATGCTACCAGAGCCGAGTAGTCCAGGAGTTGTGAGACTTCCTCGATGCGGGACAGTGCATCAGCGATGACGTTATCCTTGCCGGAGACGTGGCGGATGTCGGTGGAGAACTGTCCGATGAAGTCCAAGTATCGTGACTGCCATGCTTTCTCGGGTTTCTGGTGGAATGCAAATGTGATGGGCTTGTGGTCGGTAGAGATTGTGAACGTCCTGGCTTCTACCATATGTCGAAAGTGTTTGATGGTTAGGTAGATAGCTAGGAGTTCACGGTCGAAGGCGCTCCATTTGTTCTGTGCTGGACTGAGTTTTTCAGAGAAGAAGGCTAGTGGCTTCCAATCTCCGTTGATTTGTTGCTGCAACGTTGCGCCCAAGGTGTGGTCGGAAGCATCGCAGATGAGTGCGAGAGTGGCCTCGGTTTTAGGATGAGCCAGGAGTGCAGCGTCTGCGAAGCTGGTCTTGCAGGTGGTGAAGGCTGCTTGGGCTTCTGGATTCCAGTTGATGGGCGTTTTTCCCTTGATGTTACGCTCCAGAAGTCCGTTGAGTGAGGCCTGGTCCTGAGCAGTTCTGGGTATCAATCTCCGGTAGAAATTCGACACACCCAGGAACTGGCGAAGCTCTTTGGCTGTCTGAAGTGTGGAGTAGTCCAGGATGGCTTGGACTTTCTTGGGCAGCGGCCATGTACCCTCTTTGGACACCAGGTAGCCCAGGAACTCCACTCCTGGCTGGCCGAGGACGCACTTCTGTGGGTTGATGAGGAGGCCATACGACTAGAGTCGCTCGAACAGGATCCTGAGCTGTTGGAGGTGCTGCTGTGGAGTTTCTGACGCTATCAGGATGTCGTCGATGAAGCGCTGGAACGTCCGGGCAGCGTCGCGTAGGCCGAACGACCTGTACGGAAATTCGAAATTGCCGAACGGTGTCGTGATTGCCGTCTTCTGGATGTCTTCCTTAGCAACTGGAATTTGATAGTACGCCCGGACCAAGTCGTTTATTGAAAAAATCTCTTTGCCCCGGAGCGTCTGGGAGAAGTCCTGGATGTGGCGAACGAGACAGTGGTCTGGGACTGTACGTGCATTGAGTGCACGGTAATCTGCGCAGGGTCTCCAGTCTTGGTTCGTTTTCTTTGCTATGTGTAGTGCCGGTCACCGTGGGCTGATTTAAGGTCGAGCAGTGCCAAGTTGAACCATGGTGTGGAATTCTTTTTTGGCATCTGCGAGTCGATCTGGCGCCAGTCGTCGGGGTTTGCGTTTAACCGGTGGTCCTGGTGTGGTCTGGATATGGTGTTTGGTGTTGTGCCGCGGAGGTTTGCCTGTCCCATCTGGTCTGGTGAGGTTGCGGAACTACTGGAGAAGCTCGTGGTATTATGATGTGCTTGTCACCGTCTTGCTCGGCAAGTCGACTGATTCGACTTAACCGAGTGAGGTGAGTAAAGTGAGTGAGTCCACGAGCCCACCGTCACGAAGATCCACCGTTAGTCAGTAGTGAAACAGGAAGTCCGCTCCGATGATGGGTTAGGAAACGTCGGAGATGACGAAGCGCCAAGGAAACGTCCGTCGAAGTCTGAGATTGAGAGCAATGCTGATGGTACCACACGTCGGAATGATTGCGCCGTTCGCAGCCGACAACTCGTACGTAGATTTTCGCTATGGCCCACGTACCAACCGTCGTAGGAAAACGCACAGGTCTGCCCCGTTGTCGATCAGGAAACGTACTTTGCTCTCCTGATCAGTGATGAAGAGGCGGCGGGTTGTCGGGCCTGAGTCACTAGTCGCCATTAGTGACTGCTTGTCTCGTTTCCCGGAGTGGCGAAGGTGCAGGGCTGCGTGCAGGTCCTGGCGCTGGATCCAAACTACTAATAGTACCAACAGGGGCAACCAGCTGCCTGTCGGTGCTGGGAACGTAATCTGGATCTGGAACGTCTAAAGCCTCCACCACCTGGATCTCCTGTCCGCTCTGCTGGTCCGTTTGAGGCTCTCGATCTCGCCTCGCAACGAGTGGAGCTTCTCGTCAAGGGTGAGAGCCAACTGAGAGAGTTTGAGGCTGAGGAGTACCTCGATGCCGTGGGCGGATGTCTCTGCGATCTGTGGTGCGGCTGGTGGGATCCTCGGCTTCAGGATCTGAATCGTATTGTCGGCGAGTTCTGCGGCATCCTCGAGAGCAGATTTGCATTGTATGGCCAACAATGCCTGGACGTCGGCCGGGAGGCGTGTTACCCATGGTATCCCCAGTGCGTCGTCAGGAAAGCTGCCTCCTGCCAGGTTGCGTAGGTAAGGCAGAAATTGAGACGGTTTGATGTCTCTCATTTCTGCGCCCTCCAACAGTCTCCTCGTCTTCTCTTCCTCGACGGTGTGCTTGGACTTGGAGCGCTTGCCACGTATGTGTCCAAATTTTGTCGCCTCAGAGGTGATACCGGCCGCGTGGAAGCTTCGGTCGGCAATGCTGAAGAATAGCTCTGGGTCTTCAGGAGTAAACTCTCCTAGTTGAAGAGCCACCCGACCGATCTAAGCCATTCCTTCAACCAGAAGCCTCTGCTGCTGCTCCGGGGTCATCATGGGGAGCAGCGACTGCTCGACGGAGTCTGCGATAACTGCCGGAACCGGTGGAACTGTCGCTGGGCTGTTCTGCTGCTGCGCTGGTGCATCTCGCTCCAAGATCATCAGGTCCTCTGGGTTGACTGCTCGATGTCCATGATTTCAATTTTAGATCACGTCGGGGTCACCAATTTGTGGAGGTGAGCAGGTTGATGGAAAGATGTGTAGTCCAGCGTTGAGCGAAAATGATTTTATTATGTTTCCTTGAGTTACTTTTTATGTACAAACTATACAAGGCTGTCGAGAGCGTAAGTCGTAACAGGACTTGTACTCTGCACGATGAAGTTGAGTGTTCGAATGATGAACGTGGAATGATGATGAGTGTGGAAAGTGTGCGATATTTAAGTGGAGTGCAAGGATGTGATTGGTGGAAAATTTGGAGAAGGGATGAGTGAAATCCTGGCTTCCGATTTGTTCGGCGCTGTAAGTTCCCGCCGGTGAGCTATTATTGGCTCGGGGGTCCCGGTGGGAAAATTTCCGTCGTGACGTCGCAGGCGCAGATCAGGCGGATGAGGGATTATGGACGCCAGATTATGATGAGGGTTTAGTACGCACGGAGAATTATGGCAATAACCATAAATGCGATGGAGTATTTATGGTAGGGAAGTTTTGAGGATTAGTTTTTAATTTTATGTGTGAGAGAGATGGAGTGATTTGTGAATTGGACCACTGTCTAGACAAAGGCAGGAGAGTGGTGGCTGTGTCTCTGTCTAGATAAGGAGACACAGTCACCACATTATTATTTTTAATCATTCAATGCTGATTGTTAGGTAGGCGAGGGAAGGAAAGGGCTCAAAGCCTTTCTGACCCTCTTTTTCGGACCCTTAGATGTTGACCCTCGTGACCCTTATAGTTTGACTCTTTGATTTTTACGCTTACAATTTGAGCCTTAGATTTTGACCCTTGTGACCCTTCAATTCAATTTTGATCCTTATATTTTGACGCTCATTAATGATAACTCCGAAACTAAGGGAGATAATGAATTTTTAGAGAAAAATTGGATGGTTGTGGGGTGTGGAGGCGTTTTTCAAGGATATCTCCGAAACTAAGGGGGATAGCAAATTTTTACTGAAAATTTGGGGGGGGGGCAGTTATTTAAGGAAATCTCCAAAACTAAGGGAAATAGCGAATTTTTACTGAAAATTTGGGGGCGGGGAGTTATTTAATGATATGTCCAAAGCTAAGGAGATAGCGAATTTTTATTGAAAAATTGGGGGATGATTAGGGGGGGAGGGTGGAGTTCTTTTATTATCTCCGAAACTAAGGGAAGTAGCGAATTGTTACTGAAAATTTGGAGGGGGGGGCTCATTTAACGAACTTCAAGCGATGAAGTGCAGCAGGTAAGGCGGAGTGGAATCTATTGTATTCTTGCAAAAAACCAATCCGTGAACACGAAAATTGGGTTCCCTTCAATTAAATAATCCAACAATATTTAGATGCTTGTGTAGTCATATAATATTTTTTATAACTATTCAATTTTTTTCCACATCCTACATACATCAAAAAATCGTTATATACAATTTTAATAATAAATGGAAAATAATTAATTTGTGTAAAAAAAGAAGCAATGTCGGCCCGACTCCAGTTTTTTTTTCCTCAGAGTTGGTTGGCCTGCTACACTCTGGAGGATTCTCGCTGTACGTAGTCACGCGCATAAATACATGTAATTTTTTTCGATCGATATACGTTTATCCAAAAAATTCATCGCCCACGTTGTTATAATTTACTATCGACAAGCAAAATAATAGTAAATGCATCCCTGTATCTCTCTGTGAAGTGAGAACTCACGAATGATTCCCACATGAGTGACAGCGCCAAGTGTTGTCTCTGTATTCGGCTTAATCTCAAATAGAGATCACTGCTGAAACAATGATTTTTCTCGAGGGGGAGCGTGTTTAAAAGCAAAAATTTCATGAATTTGATTGATATTCATTTTCCGGGAAATTATCTTCAGATATCATGAAGTCCACAATGGTCTTTTATTCATCTTCGTATTTACCGCGTCTACATCCACCCGAGCGGCAAGTGCAACGTTGCCGCAACTTATAGCTATGCGAGCAAAAATTCCCATTTTTAGTGGCTTTTTGTCAATTTTGGCAAAAAATCTAATCCAACCGACGTTTTTTGTTTGCACATTAATATGTCACATCTGGACGAAGTTTCGTGGCATTATCTGGATTTTTACATTCAGTTTATGTGTTTTTCCACATTCCCCATAAGAACACGGGTTGAATTCGTTTTTTAAAAATAATTTATTCCATTCGAACCATTGACCTCAGCAATCTAAAACTCCACACAGAGCATCGAAATATATCAAAGAATGTACATAAAAAATGTCAAAAAATGAGCTGCATTTTTTTACCTCGCTTTGTTGCGGGGGGGGGGGGAGAGTTTTTCAAGGATATCTCCGAAACTAAGGGGGATAGCGAGTTTTTACTAAAAATTTGAGGGGGGGAGAAGTTATTCAATGATATCTCCGAAACGTACCGAGATGGCGAATTTTTACTGAAAAATTGGAAGGTTTTTGTGGGTTTTTCAAGACTATCTCCGAAACTAAGAGGGAGAGCGAATTTTCAATAAAATTTAGGGTGGGGGAGGGGGGCAGTTTTTTAATTATATCTTCGAAACTATGGGAGATGGCGAATTTTTAATGAAATTTAGGGGGGAGAAGTTATTCAATGATATCTCTATAACTACGGGAGACAGCAAATTTTTAAAGGAAATTTGGGAGGAGGGGGAGTTGTATAATATCTCGGAAACTGAAGGAGAAAGCTAATTTTCATGACCTTTAATTTCTGACCCCTAGATTTCGACCCCCATGTTATGACCCTCCGATTTTGACCTTTATATTTTGAACTTTGTGACCCTTGAATTTTGCCCCTTAGATTGTGACTCTTACGACCCTTAAATTGTAACCCTTAAATTTTGACCCTTGCCTCTTTAAAAAAATGGTCAAGGGTCAAAATCTAAGACGAAGCTCTCTTTGAATTGAAGGGTCTTGTAACCCTTAAATTCTATCCCTTAAATTTCGCCCTTATATTTTAGCCCTTATATTTTGACACTTGAATTTTTTACCCTCAAATTTTCGACCCTTATATGAGGGTCTGAATATAAGGCTCAAAATCCAAGAGTCAAAATATAAGGTTCAAAATTTAGGGGTCAGAATTTGAAGGTAATCAAAATTCGTGATCTCCCTTAGTTTCGGAGATATCATTAAAAAACTCCACTCCCCCCCCCCTTTCCGCCGCTAAATTTTCATTAAAAAATCGCTCTCCCCCTTAGTTTCGGAGATTACCTTGAAAAACTCCCGCCACCCCCAGACCCCCACCAAATTTTCATTAAAAATTCGCTATCCCCCGTAATTTCGGAGATACCGTTGAAAAACTCCCCACCCTCCCAAAATTTCATTTAAAATTCACTATTTCACTAAAATTCACTTGTTTTGGAGATATAATTTGTAAGGAAATCTCCGAAATTCCTTGCGCTATTCAGAGATACACGAAAACGTCAGATAGTCGTGAGTTGGATAAAGATGCAGAGCCTTATTTTATTATTAAATGGATGCGAATAATTGACTACAGCTTATTTTAAAATCTGTAGATTCAGGGTTAATTAGATCAGGTACGTCTGATTTCCGGTAATTTTATGTAGTTCATAATTTGTAGTTTTCGCGGGTCTGCTATAGTAGGTTTTTGTTAGATTCTCATTCGTTGTGCCGCTTGTCCGTTAGGTATTTCATAAATTTAACTGTATGGGACCGATACAATTCTCGCGACATAGGCCGAAATATTAACGAGCTGCGCGATTATTGTTTGAGGATTCCTCCATTGGTTTGATACTTTGAAGAAAAGTGTAGGTGCAGTTGAAATACTGCCGCTCAGTAGGTGAATTAATTGGAAAGAGGTAGGTTCGTTTTGGGCTTTGGGTGGAAAGTTTCATGACCAATTATGGCCGTTGTACTTGTATGAATTGCCAAGGCAATTTACGTTTATGGATAATATAGTTCTCTTTTCTGGCTAGGTAATTAAATCTGAACGGTTTTACCGAGAAGTTCAAGTTTATAATGATGAAATCCAACTATCAAAGTGAAATACATGTTTATTAACGTCTTTCCGATACACTCGTCTTGAAGTCTAGCGTCTAAGTAAGTATAATATAGATGTGCTCACGCCAACGCAACAATGGCCAATACGTCGGTAAATAAGAAATGGAGCTGGCGCACTTTATAACCAACACTCCCTCCCGCATGCGTCGATTTTCTCTAATATTCTTTTATATAATCATCTTTCATTTTGTGTCGTGGCTGCACACCCATGTTCTCGTTGTACCTACGATTTGTCCTGTATGGTTAATCATTTCCTAAATTAAACTGTACAGAATACATATTAATATTTACAAATGAATATTCATGATCTCTTCAATTAGTCTCTTATGTGATCAAAGGGTAAAGGCTTTGTAAAAACATCAGCAAGCTGATCCTTTGATCTAATCCATTCAATTTTTAGTAGTCCTCCTTTCACGCATTCTTTAATATGGTGAGCCTGAATTTCAATTACGTACCTTAATCTATTCTCCCCACTACACTGAGAAGAAAAATTTCTAAGAAATAGAAATTCTATGATTGATCCACATCGTTCATCGATTTAATAGTCGCAAAAGAAAATGCTATTGTAAGACACAAATATCGATTTGAATTAAACCAAAATTGGATTGTATGAAATCGATTTTGTTATAGTAGTGACAAAATCGATTTCATACAATTCAATTTTGGTTTAGTTCAAACTCTTAGGATTTGGCGCAAATAATTTTTTTTCACAATTGCAATGGAAAAATAATCCGTTCAAATGATGAAGAATTGAGTTTGTCGTAAACAAGAAACTGCTCACCGCGAAAGTCTCGCATCAATGAGTATCCAACAATATGTTCCTCATAGACCAAATGAATATTTTATTGCATCTATGAATTCTGCTTTCAATCGAACAGATATTCTTCTGCGGGATATCGTGACGCTGATAAATTGGATAATTACATATTTTATTCGAAGAGGATATCTGATAATGCAGACATTGTTTTGTATGTACTGAAAAGTAGATAGTAACAAAAAAAAGTTTAAATAACTGATCTCATTCTTTTTCAATCAAAAACATTAAAATTGAATCTATATTTGTATGTTACAATAGCATTTTCTGTTACAATAGCATTTACAATAGAATTTCTATTTTTTAGACATTTTTTTTCTCAGTGTAGTTTCGGCATTGATTTTCGCGGCTTGATTGTCGCACCATAATATCATAGGCAAACTATGATGTACTATGGAGGCTCAACTAAGATCCATCTCAATGAGTTATACAATGACAACATCTCCATGCTCGCCTCACTTATTGCCACATATTCAGCTTGAAAAGTTGATAGTGCTAGATATGATTGCTTGTGGGTTATCCACACTCTCGCGTTTCCAAACAATTTGATCACAAATCCACAAGTCGTTAGTGAATTGTTACAATCACTGAAAGTTGTGTCTGAATAACCCTGAATATCGTTCGTTTCACCAGTGTATGTCAGACCCAAAGAAATGATACTTGCCAGATACCTAAATACCCTCTTTACCATACAGCAATCGCTCTCAGTCGGAATGATCTGATGTCTGCTCAACGCATTTACAGTGTAAGAGATATCTGTCCTGGCAGCTCCCGCCAGATACAAGCAAGGTTCGGGAGTAATCATTACTTTTGTAATATTTTAAGCTCTAATTACAATTACACCGTCAATTTTTTAATTGAGATTCTTTATTTTTTGATTACTTTATTAATCGGTAATTGAAATTGGCAATTGAGTAATAACCGAGTAATCGTTAATTGCAATGAAACGGATTACAATTCATTAGGTAATCAATAATCAGAAACACAATGATTTTGAATACTTCATCAAGCATCAATATGAATTAGCATACTATTCACACTTTCGATTAATCATTAATGACGATGAGAGAGTCACCAATCACTAGAAAATAATAAATTGTAAATGAGAATTGTTCAATTTTTTATTATTCATCAATTTGAATGAAAAATTTATCGATTATTCCGACTATCTTCCATTGATTCAGATTCAGATTCTTTATTGCTTACTAATAGGTACAACCTTGTTCAAGCTTTATAAAAAACAGCAGTCTATGCAGATAGTAGAATCCGTGCAAGGAGATAATAGCGGTAATAGAGATTTACAAAAAGAAGATACAGTCAAACATTGCTAAAACATGTATTAAGCAGGTGTAGGCAGCCAAGTTTGTCAGAAAAAGCAATCGGATACGTACCGAGCATAAAGAGGGCTTGAGATAGCTCAAGATACAATAAATTAATATATAAATATAAAATTACTTAAACTAGGACTTAATTCTAGGGGGGGGAACGGTCCTCGAGAGTACGATGTAGAGGGAACAAGTAAAAGTAGATAATAAATAAATAACAGAAAACAGAAATGTAAATCATTGAACACGAATACATTAATAAATAAGCTGAACTTTAGAGCTTTCAAAGGGTCCAGAGTAGGTAAAAGATTCGGACCGAAAAACTAATTCGTAGATAACGACGTCGGAAGAAAATAATTTGTAATGAGATTGACTCTGGGTTCAGAACTAAGGGTGGAGGGGTTGGGATTTAGGGCTTGAGTGCGAGCTTTGAGGGAGCATTTCATGAAGAGGAAAAGGTTGCGGGTTGAAAGAGAGTCAGGCGAGTTCAGGAGATTGGTGAGGGTCTGGGCGTTATCATCCATGCAACCTCCACTTGGAATGAAGTCCTTCAGCAGTGTCTCTCGATAGCTCAAGTATTTAGGGCATTCCAGGATGAGATGAACCAATGATTCTCCAGAGTTACACATCTGGCAAGGTTGTTTGGGGTCTAATTTATAGGTTTTCTTGATGACAAAATAGAGTATGAGAGAGTTTGCCAATCTCACTTGTGCTTTCATTCTCTTCATGGTTAAAGGAGAACCCTGATTCAAGTAGCAGACCGGAGAGCCTAGACTTCCCCGTGACAAGGAGAGCTGGCAAGCAGCTGAGGCCAGCATCCTGGTCCTATCCTCCTCAAAGAGGCGGGGTTGTATCTCAGAGAGAACCCTCGGGACCTCCAGGGCCCAGTAGGAAGCATCAGAATTAGCACAGTCGAAGGAGATGTTGAAGGGCTTTCAGAGCGCCTCCAGCTGTAGGACTGGATTACTGCGAAGTAGGCGTGCATTCGCCGGCTTTGAGCTGTCTTAATTGGAACTAGGAGTGGAAGTTCTTCTAGGTGTAACCAATTCCATGTATCTTAGAAGGCAAGCTTTGGGTAACCTACCTTCCTCCTGGAGCAAGACCTTGGAGAACTAGTTCAAAGTGAGCTTGACTACCAGGTAGTGGAGCTTGACTGTGCCAACTTCCTGGCGAAGGGCATGCCCAGGAGTACAGGTTGGTAGCAGCAGTAGCCTCTTGAAGAAGTAGGACTGGATGGGCTCTACGGTTTCAGTATACTGCGGAGCCCACGTGGGGGCAGCATAAAGCAAGGTCGAGATAACTATATAATCAAATAGCTTTATGGTAGCCTCCCAGGAGTCAGCGCTCGCCCTGGCCAGGGTGGCCAGCACAGTGCCAACAGCTATGCGTGCCTTTTCACAGGATGCAAGAGCGGCACGACGACCCAGAGCCGAGGAAGAGAAAACCACTCCTAGGTAGGTATAAGTGGAGATAATTTCAACCTTTTCTCCGTAGATTTTCAGAGGAAAACTTGGGAGCAGTACAGCATCACCTCCCGAGCGGAAGACAATCAGCTTAGTTTTGGAGACGTTGATGGTCAGCTGGTTTAGGAGGAAGTAGCCCTCCAGGTCCTTCAGCAAGAAGAACATATGTATTTGGAACGACATTGGAAGAACCAGATCATCCGCAACCAATAGAGCCAGAATGTCCCCCATCCCATCGATGCTTGGGCCTTTGTGTCCTCTGTCCCTCAGATACTTCTCGATGTCACTCAGAAATAGAAGGAATAGGGTTGGGCTGAAGCTTTCACCCTGGAGAACCCCCTCGGTGATCTCGATACTATCAGTAAATCTCCCTCCTGATCTTACTCTCAGAGGTGCATGTCCGTAAAGGTTCTGGAGGATCTTGATTAGTTTCGAGCTAACTCCTAGATGATAGAGTTTTTACCAAAGCAGGGTGTGGCTAACAGAGTCAAAAGCCCTCTTCAGGTCCACAAAAAGCCCAAAGATCTTCCGATTTCCTAGCCTCAACTGAAGTTGTACAGCCGCCGTAGCTACAAAAATGTTTTCAAGCGTTGATCGGCCTTTCCGAAAGCCTGCTTGACATTCAGGATAGATGTCCTCATCCTCCGCCCACTTATCACGTCTATTGCAGAGGATTTTCGTAAAAAGTTTGGTAACGAGCGCAATCCCTCTGTAGTTCTCGGGTTTGGTTTTGTCACCTTTCTTGTAAATCATGGTCATCACAATGTCATGCCAATAGTGAGGTACTATTCCTTGAGATAAGATCGCGTTGAAGGAGTGGAGAAGATAGAGTATGCCTTCTTGCGGCAAAGCTTTATAGAATTCCGCCGGTAGACCATCAGAGCCTGCGGCCTTGCCGCATTTAGCGCTCACCAGGACTGATTCCAATTCTAGAATAGAAATGGGACTGTCCAGTCGATAATCGGAAATCCCCGAGTAGTCGTTCAAATCGAAGACTCTGGAGGGATAGACTAGAGCGTAAAAAGCCTGCCAGATTTCCACAGATAGCTGTGGCGAGAAGGTCACTGTCCTGCAAGCTCTGATTGCTTTCCAAAAGTCCGATGGGCAGCGGAGATTGGCGATTTTCTCTCGGAGTTCGTTATAATAGTCTTCTTTCTTGTCCTTGATCAGGTTGTAGTAGGATTTCTTGGCTTCTAGAAAAGTTTCTACAGCCCAATCCTGGAAGTAGTTCCTTTGGCAAGTAAGCAGGTGTCCAGATGCTACATTTCTTGCTGTCTGACAGTCTCTGTCGAACCAGGGCATTTTAAGCTGGCTGGTTGATGGTTGTTTTGGCCTGGTGAGCATGCCAGCATATTGAGCAGCCTCTGAAATCGTACGGTGGTTTATATCTGCATCAGGGTTGAAAGTCACCAGCGGAGAAACAGTGATATAGCTGGTATAATCTTCGATTCTGTTTCTTGTCCAACTGAGGCGTGTAGTTCGAATGGTTTTTGACTGGGTGTTTTGGGGAGAGCCGACGAGATCAAGGCAGATGGGGAAGTGATCAGAGGGGAGGATGGATTGATCAACGAAGAAGTCATGGATTAGGTGGAGATTTACCAGGTCTGAGAAGATGAAGTCAATAGTGCTTCTGCCTCTCGATCCTACGAAAGTAATACGAGCTGGAGAGTCACCCGGAGAACGTCCATTCAGCAGAACAAGTCCATTGTCACCCATGAAGTGACTGAGACTGGAGCCGCGACGATTCTCTATCACAGAAGTTAGAGATCTTGTTGCAGAAATTACAGACTCTTCAAAGATTTCCTCAGGATAGAAGTAATCCACACCAATTCTTGCGTTAAGATCTCCACCTATTATCAGCGGGTCGTTTGATCGAATAGTTGCGATCTCATCCAAAACGAGCTGAAGGTCCGAGAGAATCTGGTCGATATCGTGACCCGAAGCTGGTTTGAGGTAAATCAAGCCAACAAATAAATTGACGGGTGCGCCAGCCGCGACTTGACGTTGGAATCTGGCGAAGATCCAGAAGTCAGATGTGTCTATAACTTCCGCCTGAAGATCGCTGCGGTAGTAGATGGCTAGACCACCACTGCCGTGTCCAGGATCGCGTGGGTCTGCCTTCTTCCCTTCCACCGAGATGAATCTGTAATCACTGAATCTTCCATGACTGTAGGTAATAGGGTTCAAGAGCCAAGTTTCAGAGAGATCAAGAATATCAGGGAGGGGATCGGGATTTAAACGGGAAGAAGTTCCTGAAACCATTGAGGTTCCAAAAAGTCAATCTCAAGTTTACTAGTTTTTGGGAGAGTGGGGAGTGTTGTTGAACGATTTGGTGGAAGGCTGGGATGAGTTTCGAGGGTTACGGGGTTTAGTCAATTCGACAGTCTTCTTAGAGAAGTCATGACGATACTGCAAGTCATTCTGAGTAAGCGGGTCTTCGACGAAGGCAGTCTGGTGGCGGATACGAGCCTTGAGGCCAAGAGCTTTCTTTTCCTTAACAAATTTTCTCAAATTGTAGTCTGCTTCTTGCTCTGAAGAGGTGAGGTCATTTTGAATATAGATTCCAGGCAAGTCTGCGGCATTCATGAGGTTGAGGAGATACTTCTTCGAGATCAAAGAGTCGAGTTTAGCGCAAATCATCCCTGGTTTGAGGTTCTTTGGCTACAACACTTTACCTTTATAATTTTTAAAGTTAGTCATTATGAAATTTGATACTCCAGCAACCAAATTGCGGCTGGGTAGAGTGAGGCCTCTGATAATTACGTTGCATTTCAGTAGTCATATAATGCCGATTCTGGCACAACGTTTTTGGTGACGGCCTGGTCGTTGGGGCCCAGTAGGAGGGTCAGATGAAAGTGGGTGGGTGGGGGGTTGATTAATTCGCTGGGTCGCGGTTTAATTCGCGGCTTGATTCGCGGGGTCGCGGTTTAATTCGCGGTTTGATCAATTAATTCGCAGTTTTTCCCTCGAAGTGACGAAAGTGTTAATCAATTCGCGGATTAATTCGCGGTTTGATTCGCGGTTTGATTAATTAATTCGCGGTTTTTCCCTCGAAGTGACGAAAGGGTTGATTAATTCGCGGTTTGATTCGCGGTTTGATTAATTAATTCGCGGTTTTTCCCTCGAAGTGACGGAAGGGTTAATTAATTCGCGGTTTGATTCGCGGTTTGATTAATTAATTCGCGGTTTTTCCCTCGAAGTGACGAAAAGGTTAATTAATTCGCGGTTTATTCACGGTTTGATTAATTAATTCGCGATTTTTCACTCGAAGTGATGAAAGGGTTAATTAATTCGCGGTTTGATTCGCGGGGTCGCGGTTCAATTCGCGGTTTGATTAATTAATTCCCGATTTTTTCCCTAAAAGTGATGAAGGGGTTATTTAATTCGCTGGTTAATCAATTTAATTCGCGGTTTTGCGTTACAAAGGACCTTCTCGGTGGAACTAGTCAATCCACCCCGCGAGGGGGTGAGTAAAGGGGTTAATTATTTCGCAGCTGTAGAAATCATAGAAGGGGCTCCTCTTCTTCTTCAAACATTGACACCTGGCTCCACTTGACATGTCTGAACTTGAGTTTTCCCGTACTTTCCTGTTTGCCGCTCCCATTCGTGGGAAATCATTGTTAATAATGATATAACTATATAAATATTTATTTTTAAAAAAACATTTTCCTGACACGTCTGAACTTGAGTTTTCCGGTACTTTCCTGCTGGCCGCTCCCCCTTTCCTATGAAATTGTTGTTGATAACGATATCAATATATAAATATTTATTTCAAAAAGAAGGGGAGGGAGTATGTATATATGCAAAGAATTTTTGCCTGAACGTAAGATTATCAGTCCTTTGATGGTCACCGCTCGCAGAAACAAACGTTATTAATAATAATGTAAAAAATTATTTATTGAAAAACGAAAGGTTTAAAGTGGGGGATTTATGTATATAAATGAAAAAATTCCCACACATATCATCAGTTCATCTTGTCGCTCTCCATGAAGGACAGCTTCAAACGACGGGAATTAAAGAAACGTTCAGACCTTCTCCTGAAAAACATTCAAAAAGTGAAACAACTTATACAGTACCGAAGTGACATCAAAATACTCTGCTCCAATCTGCAGAAGACTCGAATTTAAGCTTAATTATCAAACTCACGTAAAAACAAATAAATCATTATGGATTTCAACACAATCAACATTGTGGCGCAAATGAAAAATCTTCCTCTTATCAAACTGGCGGATCTGGAAGCTGGAGCATTTTATATCATCACTGCAGCTCGCAAAATGGAGACAAAGTATGGAGTTGGTGTTATTCTTCATCTCTCAGATACTTACACAGTTTTCGTGAATAATCGACTGGCCAAGTATTTCGCTGAAAATCCCAAGATGTTCGAGAATTTCCAACAACATATTGAGAAGGGCTCACCAACGTTGGAATATCTTGGTGGGAAATACAACAATCTTCGCCTACATCCTGATTCAAACGTGAAAGTTGAAAATAAAGCAGATGAAGCAGATTTCAATGTGATGAATACTATTGCAGAGTTCAAAGAACTTCTCTTAGTGAAAATATCTGAATTGAAACGCAACTATTTATACACCATCCCAGCTGCCTCCAAAATCAAAACCAAGCATGGAATGAGTGGGATCCTCCAGTTGAATAATGCTTATTCAGTTTTCCTAAAGAATTTGAAGATTTGCTGAATGAAATCAAGAAAGGCACACCAAAGTTGGAGTATTTGGGTGGTGAATACAACGAAATCAAATTCCATGCAGAGGATGAGGAAATTGTTGCTTAACTTACAAATTAAATAGAACAATATTTTCATTTTTTTTTCTTTATTGATAATTTTTTTTTTCACACAATGATTTTTTATGATTATAACTAATGTAATGGTATATAAGAAACACATGAGTAAATATAATAATTAAACATATTTTGTTGTTTTTTAAGAATTATTACATTTAACACAATCCCTTATCATAGGTAACGGTCCATCAAAAGTATCACCCTCGACAGTCTGATAGTGCTCCAAACAAAGTCTACATCTTTTAATGTGCCAATCAGCCCTCATAGCATCAGTCAACTTGTCCCAACACTGATCAACATGGCATGCAGCGACGAAACTTATAAATGAATGTGGCAGATATGCAATATCTTCACAAACCATCAAATTTAGATTGTTCAAGTTGTAGTAAATATTGAAGGATCGATCTACTGATCGTACTATTCTGTTCTTCATCATCCAGTTTTTGAGTAGCTCTACATTTTTCAAGGTACATGTCTTGTTGTCGTCTCTATAACTATGGAATGGTNTCACATTGACCATGATTTTCCGATAATCTTCAGCAAATCCCAGCAACATGCCCAATGGGATGGAGATGTCAAAGCAACCATTACTATCAGTTGAACTCAATTTCTCTTGCATNGATGGGCAATCATCGAAAATTTCTTCAATATTAACTACTAGCGGTGCTAATACAGGACCAGAATTTTTTTTCAACCACTCTTTTTTCTCCTCACCTTTCACATAAATTCTACCAATATTTTCCCACTTTTGCATTAATTGTCCAACTTGCGCGTATGATCTATTCCCATAGTTCCAGGGTAATCCATGATGATGACGCTCAAGCCACAAAGCTACCCTTCTATACTTCGCTGATAAACTAGAGAATCTCCATGGGGGCTTGAAAAACCAAACGTTGGGGTATCCTATNGTGGTTGTAGAGATGGCATTGTCCGATTTGAGCAATTTACCCGTGATGTGCAAGTAACTTTTCCTTGATAAAATACAGAGATCTTGATTTTGTACAGTGATACGAATTTCATCACTATTATCCAGTGCCGTCAAGATATATGGCTGATGTGCATGGATCTCATAGTGAACGATGGAATCTTCAAACACCGGGGGGAGTTTGATATTCAGGCTTTCCTCCATGGTATACAACAGGCGAATAAGATTTTTACTTGACAAAAACGTTTTTTCCACTTTTTCTTACGGCCAGACCGAGACTCTTGAGAAACTTCNACCAGAATCCAAAACTGTGTATCCGAATTCTTTCACGATGAACTCGTTGGAGAGGGTTTGGAAACCTTGTACGTCCACGAGCACCTCCATCGCAACTGATGAAATATATCTATCGTCATGAGAATTTATACCCCTCTCGCCCCTACTAATTAGATTACTTTTCTTACTCCTCCGCTTATCGGGTTGTAATGTACTACTCGATCGTGCAAAATGAGACAATAAGCAGCTGTTTCCGGAGAAAA
>NW_021680604.1:103998-106449 GCF_001412515.2 Diachasma alloeum | reverse complement strand
TCGAAGTATATGGCTGATGTGCATGGATCTCATAGTGAGCGATGGAATCTTCAAACACCGGGGGGAGTTTGATATTCAGGCTTTCCTCCATGGTATACAACAGGCGAATAAGATTTTTACTTGACAAAAACGTTTTTTCCACTTTTTCTTACGGCCAGACCGAGACTCTTGAGAAACTTCACGTTCTGAGGTGTTAACCCCTTGAAACCAGCATGCGAAGTGATTGAAGCGAGGCATGATTGGGGGCTTTTATAGGAGTAGCCAATCTTACGATTATATACTATGCCCATGATTATACAATAGATTTGATGTGTAGCCTGATGGTAATTGTTTCGCCTCTAAAATGCACCAAGTCCCCGTCTTGATCAACGATTCGAAGTTGTAAATCGGTTATCGTTTTTACAGACACTGGTAAATAAATAACTTGCGATGGTTCGACAATTTTATACCCAGGGGGCACCACAGGAAAAAATTCATGAATTGTATGAACTTTATCACTGTTGTTCTATGCTCCAGTGGTGATATTACATTCAACTCGTAGAGCGTTCACTTTGAGAATGGCTACAGGCTGATCAGACTGATGAGTTTTATGGGCCTCTAAAACCCTAGTGGTAAAACCAAGGAGACGACCGATCGAATTTGCAGGCCTCAAGTCCAAATCCTTATTGCATGACACTTCACTCCGTAACGTGTTATCGTTACTTCTGATTTTTATATCAATATTATCCTTTTCCACACTTCTTACAATAAATTTTGAGATATCATCGATCTCGTAATTTCCGGTCGGAATGGTGAGGATTGTATCACCTATGTGCAGTTTATTATTGCTCGTATCAACGTTTGGAATGGAATTGAAAGTTGAAAATTCCACGAGTCCAAGAACATAATTCTTCTGAGGAGAAAGTTCGATTGGTGGAAAATATTGCACCTCCAACACGGATGATACCCCTGAGATTGTCAATGTGAATGAATCACCCATGATTTCTGAACATCGACTAAGTAAAAGTCATCAACGTTTGCTCTTATATAGGCATCCATTGAGAAATGCCAAACATAAATGTCCACAATTGAAGGTATTCCAGTTCTGGAAACGTTCGTGATTATATTTTATGCTACCAACTCCAAGGTAATTGAAGAGTTCTGTAGGAGGTTGCAGGTTCCCGAAGCTATCGAAATAGGTAACATCGTTCCCCACTTTCTTGTAGGCAACCCAATGAGTTCCAGGACCCTTCTTGTCATCCAAATTGATGATGGCTGACTCATTTTTCAATGGACCATTTTTCGGTAGATCATTGCGCATGAAAACACCACGGAAATGGGGAATTTCCATGAGTTTTGCATACTTTCCAATATCCCCGTCAGTCAGAGCCCTGCGTGGTAGCATCTTTAATAGTTTTTTGGCTTCAAATACAAGCCCATTCCCTTTTTATAAGGTTTAAGATGTAAACCTCTGCCGAGTGCGATAGCCTCCATAGTTTCATTATGTCTCTTATTTTCGGCGAGTTGTTGTTTGGCGGCTTTGGCACTATTCACAGCTTTAGCAATTCCAGCAGCTCCTCCAGCTAATGCCCCCGTGGCACTCAATCCGGCAAATAATGGCACGAGAAATGGTAAGATTCCCCCAATTTTTGATGGAACAGGAATAACTCGTGGGATAGTAATTCTACGTCTCCCTCCAACCTGTTTGATGGCTACTCTTGCACCATTGAGTGCCGTTCTAATAGCATCATGTGACCCATTATTCAATTTGATTGACTTCTTGGCAGCTCTGATGATTGCCCCAATTGTGACTCGCGTTTTAGGTTTCCCTTTCCTCTTCTTCTTATCCACACGTTTTTTTACTCCCATACCTGATTTTTTTCTAGTCTTAATGGCAATGCCTGATTTTTTCACACCTGTGCCTGATTTTTTCACATCCATGCCTAATTTTCTTACACCCGCGCCTGACTTTTTCACACCCATGCCTAATTTTGTTTTAGCTTTCATAGCGTTCGTTACCAATAAAGCGGCTGCCTTTTCCCCCACACTGGCATCTGATGCTGAAACGCGTTTCCAAGCTTGCTCTGCAACTACTTTTTCAGCTTCGTGTCGTGCTGAAATATTCTGACGATTTTTTGAGTAGGCAATGTCATGCGCCTTACAAGCAGCATCGAGTGGATTAATCCCAGGATCTCCTCGAGCTAATCTTTTCGTTAATTTCGTGCCTGGTCCACAGTACTGGTAGCCTGGCAAATGCAATTCAACGGGAAGATTGTTGATGACGTTGTTCAACAATCCTTTCCCCTTTTTGCTAGCGCGCGATCTGTGCACAATCATGTCTGAAGCGGAACTGACTATTTTTTGCTATAAAACAATCAATTTATAGGTTTTTGCCGCAGTTGTCATAAAGACGGAGTTCAATACACATCTAAACGGTTTACCCGTCATTAATTTCGATTCAGTAACTGTGAA
>NW_021680604.1:101331-103069 GCF_001412515.2 Diachasma alloeum | reverse complement strand
TACAAGAATCAACGAAAACTCAGATATAGGAGTACCCCAAAGCAGATGTCGCGTAGAGATGCCTCTGAAGACAGTTATGGAACTACAGCTGACGATTCTTCATTTGATTACACTCTGTATGAGACTATCATTCCATTCTTAGGAAATTCACATGATGCTACTATACTTCCAGCCATTGACAGCTTACGCATTCTGAGTAAAAGTTCAAAGACCAGCACTGAAGAGATAGAGACAGAAGAAGATGCCAACACTCTTGCGGGGAAATATTTGGCACAAATCAACACAACAAAATGGGACAAGGCTTATGGTGTTCGCAAACTTACACATAATTTTATGATTGGAGACTCTCCCATATTTTTTGAGGATGAATTTATTAAAGTAAAAACCATGAAATACGCTTGTACTGAGGGATTATTCGAGCTTCTTTTCATGAAAAATCCTGATAACACTCTAATTAGTAAGAGTGATATTGATGCATATAAGAATATCATACTTGCAACTAATGGGCATCAAAAAAATTATAAATCTCGCGGAGGCATCCAAGAGCTAAATGGTGAGAAATATGATAAATATATTTCACATTTTGCTGGATCAAAGTACTCTGGCATGGGGCTTTTACCTACTTTCATGAGAGCTCAGCGACTCAGCAGAGTGGACTACATTTATTGGGATGATCCAAATGAACTTGTGGACCGTCTTCGATTACTAGTGGCATCACAAAGAGCTGGAAATCCTAGTCATGATAACGAAATTATATCAATTATTGAAGAACTTCGCGAGGCGGGGATTATATATTAGAGTATGCACATTGCCATCTGTTGTCATTTGCGAAATGAGTGTTGACGTGTTTGGTCGCCACTTAACGTCTGATAGTGGCTGCCACAAT
This sequence comes from Diachasma alloeum, assembly GCF_001412515.2. Taxonomy (NCBI): domain Eukaryota; kingdom Metazoa; phylum Arthropoda; class Insecta; order Hymenoptera; family Braconidae; genus Diachasma; species Diachasma alloeum. Next base: position 102,183 of record NW_021680604.1, on the reverse strand, counting down.
CGAGGCCCACCTGGCGTTTGTTATAAACTAACTGCAGATGGTAATTATAATCTTCAGGATAAAAGGCGGAGTAATGTTCCAACACCAGTGGACCCGCACGATGCTGTAACTCTAGAGACTCTAAATATAAAAATTAACGAATTGCAAATTGATATAAAACGCAAGTGTGCAGATATTAATAAAAGAATTGGTAGTTTAATGAGACTAGTGAAAAGAATACCGAGCGACCCCAAAAATGTCGGAGAATAAATTGGATGTTGTGACAGAATTACATCGTCCAGCACGAAGAAATTATCCTCGGCGACGAGTCAACATTCGTGATCTGGATGAAACATGGCAGGCAGATTTGGTGGATATGACGGCTTACGCGAAAAGCAATAATGGAAATAGATTTTTACTGACTGTAATCGATATTTTTTCCAAGTATGCGTGGGCTGAGCCGATAAAAAGAAAAAATGCTCAGGATGTGACGAGAGCTATGAGTTCCATTCTCCAACGGGGGCGTGTGCCGAAACATTTGCATGTTGATGGTGGGAAAGAATTCTACAATTCTGAATTTCATGGATTAATGAAAGAATATAATATCAATTTATATTCCACATTCAGTAATTTAAAGGCGTCCATATGTGAACGATTCAATCGAACATTGAAGAGTAAAATGTGGCTACAGTTCAGTTTGCGTGGAAATTGCAAGTGGATTCATATGTTACCGGAGCTCATACGTGAATATATCCATAGAAAACATCGAACTATTGGTATGAGGCCTGCTGATGTAATAACAGAAAATGCAAAAAAATTACGGCTCATTTACGCCGACTTTCGTGTGAACAGTAGAAGACCGAAATTTCGCGT
>NW_021680604.1:101032-101146 GCF_001412515.2 Diachasma alloeum | reverse complement strand
TATGAGCTCCGATTCTGAGCTCCGATGTCTAGGGGTAGTCCTTATATGCCTTCCCTTTTGGTGGTGGGGGAAGGGGAAGGGGGGGGGGGGGGTCAGCCAATCATATATTTTTAA
>NW_021680604.1:84509-100918 GCF_001412515.2 Diachasma alloeum | reverse complement strand
CAACATTCTGGCTTGGTCGTACTGGATAGTATGTCCAGTGTCCATCCAGTGTTCAGCCAGGGCAGACTGTTCTAAGTGACCGTATTTGGAGCACCGCTGGTGTTCCTTGATCCGTGTACTGATCTTCCTCCCGGTTTCTCCAATGTACACTTTCCCGCATGAGCAGGGGATCTCGTACACTCCTGGTGTGCTCAGAGGTGGTCTTGGATCCTTTGCACTTGGCAGCATCTGTCCGATCTTCTTTGGAGGTTGGAAGATCGTTTGAATGTCATGTTTGCCAAGTTCTCTACTTATGCGTTCTGTTGTGCCTCTTAGATAGGGGAGGAGGGCCACTTTTGGTCTTTCCTGGTTTTTCTCAGGATTAGTCTCCTCTTCGGGAGATGAGAGCTTGCTCTGTAGCTTCTGCTTGACCTTCCGAATTTGTTGGATGTTATATCCATTCTTGGTCAGAGGTATCTCAAGATGTTCAACTTCACTGTCAACGTTGGAGGGTTGAGAGATTGTAAGTGCTCTACACATTAGGGAGCCAATAACGGAATTCTTTTGGGAGGGGTGGTGATGGGAGGTAGCATTGAGATACCTATCTGTGTGGGTTGGCTTGCGATATACTTGGTGGCCTAGAGTGCCGTCCTCGTTGCGTCGAACCAGGACATCTAGGAATGGAAGACATCTATCTTGTTCAATTTCCATAGTGAACTTGATGCTCACGTGCTGAGTATTCAAGAACTCCAGACCCCAAATCGTTTGCAGACGTGCCTGCTTCGATGGGATAGGATTCCTAAGACGGAGGAATTTCGGTACCACTTGATGGTCACGGCACCTTTTTAAAAAAGTTAGGGTTCTACTAACTCGTTCGCTCTCCTGTCGAGCTTGAAGGATAAGGGGAACGCCACTGTGTTAATGCACAGGTAAGAATATCTGTATGTCATGAAGAAGATGCTGGTAGACGAGAGTACTTACCAACGCATTGAGAAAGATCCAACCTTCAAGCTCGAAAGGAGACCAAACGAGTTAGTAGATAGACTTCAGCGCGAGGGGGTGATTAGTGAAGAGAGAGCGAAGACCTTGAAGACTCACAATACGACGACCCCAAGGATGTATGGCCTGAGAAAGGTACATAAACCATGATGCAACCTACGACCTGTTGTTAGCTGTATAAAAGCCGCTACGTACACGGCAGCTAGGATTTTACATGAGCTGTTAGTCCCTGTGAGTAGTAATTCAAGTTTCAGCGTCAATAACTCAGCTGAGTTTCCTACGTTTGCCGGTGGGGTCCAACTACCGCAAGGTTATATTTTGCCATCCCTAGATGTAGTGTCTCTCTTCACAAACATCCCTAAAGATCTAGTATTGAAGATCGTGGAGGACAAACGGGAGGAATGGTGCACACGTGCTCGTGGTGGCGCTGGTAAAGTTTTGCTTCGAAGGTAGTTACTTCACTTTCGATAATGAACTTTACGCTCAAATGGATGGCAGCAGTATGAACAACCCGGCTAGCCTGGTTCTGGCAGGTATCGTCATGGATTACGTCATCTCAGAGGTGCTGGAGAAGCTTCCGTGGAACATTCCATGGCTGAAACTCTACGTAGACGATACTGTATTGCCGGTTCCGGAGGACTCTATTGATATGGTACTACAGTGCTTCAATTCCATCCATGATCGGAACCAGTTTACTGTGGAAAGAGACGTGGAGAGATCCATCAGTTTTTTGGTTGTAAAGATACATCGGATGAATGACGGGAGCCTGAAGCTCAATTGGTACCAAAAACNTGGGAGGGGTGGTGATGGGAGGTAGCATTGAGATACCTATCTGTGTGGGTTGGCTTGCGATATACTTGGTGGCCTAGAGTGCCGTCCTCGTTGCGTCGAACCAGGACATCTAGGAATGGAAGACATCTATCTTGTTCAATTTCCATAGTGAACTTGATGCTCACGTGCTGAGTATTCAAGAACTCCAGACCCCAAATCGTTTGCAGACGTGCCTGCTTCGATGGGATAGGATTCCTAAGACGGAGGAATTTCGGTACCACTTGATGGTCACGGCACCTTTTTAAAAAAGTTAGGGTTCTACTAACTCGTTCGCTCTCCTGTCGAGCTTGAAGGATAAGGGGAACGCCACTGTGTTAATGCACAGGTAAGAATATCTGTATGTCATGAAGAAGATGCTGGTAGACGAGAGTACTTACCAACGCATTGAGAAAGATCCAACCTTCAAGCTCGAAAGGAGACCAAACGAGTTAGTAGATAGACTTCAGCGCGAGGGGGTGATTAGTGAAGAGAGAGCGAAGACCTTGAAGACTCACAATACGACGACCCCAAGGATGTATGGCCTGAGAAAGGTACATAAACCATGATGCAACCTACGACCTGTTGTTAGCTGTATAAAAGCCGCTACGTACACGGCAGCTAGGATTTTACATGAGCTGTTAGTCCCTGTGAGTAGTAATTCAAGTTTCAGCGTCAATAACTCAGCTGAGTTTCCTACGTTTGCCGGTGGGGTCCAACTACCGCAAGGTTATATTTTGCCATCCCTAGATGTAGTGTCTCTCTTCACAAACATCCCTAAAGATCTAGTATTGAAGATCGTGGAGGACAAACGGGAGGAATGGTGCACACGTGCTCGTGGTGGCGCTGGTAAAGTTTTGCTTCGAAGGTAGTTACTTCACTTTCGATAATGAACTTTACGCTCAAATGGATGGCAGCAGTATGAACAACCCGGCTAGCCTGGTTCTGGCAGGTATCGTCATGGATTACGTCATCTCAGAGGTGCTGGAGAAGCTTCCGTGGAACATTCCATGGCTGAAACTCTACGTAGACGATACTGTATTGCCGGTTCCGGAGGACTCTATTGATATGGTACTACAGTGCTTCAATTCCATCCATGATCGGAACCAGTTTACTGTGGAAAGAGACGTGGAGAGATCCATCAGTTTTTTGGTTGTAAAGATACATCGGATGAATGACGGGAGCCTGAAGCTCAATTGGTACCAAAAACCCACAAGTTTTGGGAGAGTTATCAACTACGAGTCGAACCATCTGATGGCGCACAAAGTTGGTGTGGTATTAGAAATGTTACACCGAGCAATTGGACTCAGTCACGAGTACTTTCATGAGGATAATATTGACCGAGTGAAAGACACTTTAAGGAGGAACGGTTATCCTGGGAAGTTCGTCATGAAGTGCGTGCGAGAGTTCAAAAATTGAAGAGCTTCTGGGGTTGAGAGAGCGGCAGACCCAGATGCAAGGTCCTGTTTTAGGTTTCTTTTGGTACGAGGATTATCTCAAAGGCTCAACAGGTACGTCAGAAGCACAGATTCGAAGTTGGTCTTCTACAACTTGAGATCAGTGGGAGATCTGTACTCGAAATTGAAAGACTCGATTCCATTGCTATCGAGGTCAGAAGTTGGATACAAAATCTCATGCGAGTGTGACAACTGTTACATCGGTCAGACTCGGCAGAGGCTGGACGCCAGGATTCGTCAGCATCGGTATGACTGCGTACCCCGAGGTTTCCTGAAGAAAGAGAAAACGGCGTTGGCCACCCACTGCTTCGACAAGGGTGATGGATTCAAGTTTGAGGATGTTTCAATTTTGGACACCGAGAGTCATTGGGTGAAGAGGAATATTGCTGAGATGATCCACATTTGCCTACATGACACTGTGAACAAGACAGAAGACACTCAGAACCTGAATCGTATGTACTTGGGGTTGCTGAAGAGGTGGAAAAACAGAAATCGAGGGGCTCGAGGTAACGGGGTCGGTTAGTCTCCAAAGATGGCCGTGAGAGGCGCTTTCACGCGGCAACGGGGGGAAGACGAGGTGTGCCGTCTGTGTCTGCATACTCCGTGGTTGTGTTGGGAGACGGGAGGTGTACCTTCTATGTCTCGCTTCATACTTCGTGGTTGTGGAGAGATACGTGAGGGGCGCCTCTATCACTCCAATGCATAGTTCATGGCTGTGATTAATGACAGGTGTTGCTACAGACCCCGATCTTATTGTATTTTGCAATTTTTAATCAATTAATATGTTGTCGTTGCTCCACGCACATTTTATTAGACTTTATAGTGACTACATACTAAACCTGTCAAGGTAATTCTGTGTATTTCAAGCAAGTGTTTACGCAATTTGTGCAATTTTCAGTATTACAGGCTAGAGTGTTTGTTTTCATTACAATCAATGTATTTGTGTGAGTTTTATTGTAAAATTTAGAGTGACATTCGGTCATGGAATTTATGTTTGGTTTTCAGAGCCTGAAGAAGCTGCGATTTGCAGCGAAACGTCGCCATTTGACAATAAATTAGTATTGCTGAACTTTTCCAACATCCACTTAATTATTCCTCTTAGAATTGAGTTTTTTTGAGATTTTTCTACGTATTTTCAGTAAAGGATCAGGATATCGCCCTGCAATATTTTGCCAAGATAATATGCTACGCAGTGTTTCCTGTAACCCTTTTTGATTTGTCGATAGAGTAAGTACGGCTCACGAAATGGCGTCGCTAACTTACTACATGTCGCCAACACCTAAGTTCATAGTTTGAAGGGCAGGAAACCCTCCAGACTAACTGAATGCTACCTTTCAACTACCTGGAGTTAATCAATGAGAATTTATGCTACCTAAAATAATTGAGTTTACTGAAAATCTAATCATTCATGCATCTCGCTCATGCGATTGATGCTCAATGCAATCTTTCGCTTGCTGTCTTATATCTTACTTAATTCTGCGTAATTCCGTGATCCTACCCATTTTTCGTGATTTTCTCCAACTCACTAGGGTTTGAGAGAAACATGTGCTATCTAAAATACGTTTTGGCTACCTTTCACGCGCTTTATATTAATTTTACCATTCGAGTGTGTGGAATTCCGTTTGGGCATGGGGATACTGTCTTTCTGTTACCTTAAAATTTTAATAGTTGGAATCCACAAAAAAAAATTATTTGAGCTCTTTTGCGTTAATGAATAAGCTACCTATTATTTTATAAATCGTTTGACACCAGAAGCTACCTATTTTGATGGAGAAAACCTCCGTTTCCAGTTACGACATGTTCCCATCCGGTAAATCAGCCACGTGGCTGATTCAAGCTCTCTATCTCATTTTGCTATCTTTTCGGTGGATAATATCCCCAAATTTAATACGTTACCAATGGCGAACCCTTGATAAATAATTATAAATATTCTCTAAAATCTAGAATTCGAACAATTACAACCCGAAAATAGGGAAACGCGTACATTTTCCCTAGCTCACTCCATTTCGCGTAGCTAGTTAGTTCGTTCTTCTCTCGCACTCATGCTACCTCCACGCGTCCTCTCTGGGATTCGTGTCCACCTCGTGGACAAGACTTTTGCTTCTGCCCATCAGCTTTGGGTTGGGATCGCTTTCCTTTTCATATTAAAAATTACAATCTGCATATTTTCGACCCTCTCCGATTTTTATGAATTAGTTTACAGTATTTAACATTATTTTGAGTCGAATTGATGTGATTGTGTATTTGCAAGGATTTACGATTTTGTATTAATTTTGGCAAAAGCGGAACACGTCAGTACAATTATGTTTTATTACTGAATATCGCCTTATACCTATCCCGTTTAAAGTTCAAGACATTGGTTTGTTGGTTGCTCGATCGATGATTCGCGTTTTTAATTGATGTTCTCGTCTACGAATCCACCCCTTTCTCCACGTCCCGCACGCTGAGCAACCGAGTAAATCCCGTATCCTCATAATCTACATTTCTGCGTATGGTTTTCATTATCTTTTTTGTCGTTATTAGATTTCTTAGGATAATTAGTATTTAGTTTTCAGAAAATATGGTTCCGGTTGCGGTTCGTCGATTCCGCGTTGCTAAAAATCGGCTGGCGTCCTAAACATTCGCAGTAAGGATTGAATGAGCTGCTGATTATTCCTGAAGTCCAGTTTTAGAGTTATGGTTTTTGGCGTTTCAGATTTGTCGGATTGCGAAAACGAAGTTAATGATTTGGCCGTGTTTGGATAATCGAGCATGTTTTGCGTTAGGGTTTTTGAGTATTTGTTGAAGCCAAAAAAAAATTATTACAAATGGCGCCCAACGTGGGGCCCTCCTTAAAAAGGACCAGTTATCCGAGTTACCTCTTCCGTTTGAAAATCTCAGTGGGTTAAAGTTGTTAGGTAGGAGTCAGTAATTTCCGTAATTGGAAGAAATTTTTAGAACATTTCAAATATTCAATAGTTAAAATTTCTTGCAAACGATCCCTTCCATTACTGTAATTCGGATGGAGAGACGCGTGAACATGCGATATAAGTTCCCCAGTGTTACTACTTCTTTTCTGTGAAAAATTTGCTATCTCTGGAATTAACGTGTTAAAATCGATATATCCTTGCCACCTGAAAAATTTTGTCGCTCCCTGCTACCTAGCGTTGATGAGGATGAGTAACATTCCTGAGGCAAATCAAATTTCTCAAAGATGAGTTATAGCTTCGAGAAAAATAAAATTCCTCGAGGATGAGTCATCGAGCCGAAGTCGCTGTTGCTATCTTACGTAACATCGTACGATACCTTAGCTCCACCTCTGCATCACGTGATATGAAGGGATAATACAAGACTAGGCGTAAGCCCCTGGCAACTCCCTATCTTCGTAAATAATGAAATTCAAGCGAGAATAGGGCAATTTCCCCAACTCAGGGACTACTGCTACTTACTTTCTAGGCCTCGTCCATCCGAGAGTTACCTCCGACGCTCACTTCGAATCGAATCGTCGAACTGTTAATATGTCCTTAGCTTCAGTGCATCCCATTTATTCGTGAGTGTAGTGCAAAGGTACTACAACGTAATTTCGTTCTCGATTTTATTAGAAATTGAATTCATTTAAGATGAACAATTAATTGCTTTTATTAATTTTCGGTGAAAATTAATGGAGTATAATTTATTTAAGTATTTCTGCTGGAATTGTCGCTAATTACGCTACCTATATTCTAGTTCCGCTTGGCAAGTGCCTGACGCTACCTTTTTTCGAACTCAATATAAGTTTCACTGCCTTCTATATCGTCTACCTTTTTCCGACAATTTCATCCGTGGGAATTAGTTTACTTTGGTTAACTTTCCATTCATTTTATTTCGTTTCATCAATTGAACGGATAGGGGTCATTTGGTCCAAAAACAATTCGTCCAATGACATTTCGTCCAAAATGACTTCGTCCAAAAATTCATTTCGTCCAAAAATCACTAGGTCTAAAAATCATTTCGTCCAATGAGTAATACGTCCAATTCGGCCCAGATTAAACGGCATAAATACACCATAAACACAGGTAAATACAAACACAAATCCGAGAAACTCAAAACCAATTACCCATTGATAACGACACCAAACCAGATTCACTTACATGCGAGCAACGTACAAACCCAGTACAACAGTGCCTTTAGAACTGCCATCGAAGACAGATCGAAAGTCGAATTCGCCCAATAAATAAACGAAAAACCTAGTGTCTAGTGATCGAAGGAGAATGAAATAAAAGTATAAAAAACCCAGACAATTGAATTTTGATGGACAGTTCACGATGGATACGAATGAGGAAGAGTACGGAACAATTGTTCCATCAAACAAAGATCGAGATAAACTAACAGTGCGTGGATTTTTGCACACCCTCAGATACTCGAAAATAAGAAAAAATGGAAAAGAGGCCTTGAAAAAATTGTTTCAATTACTTGAAATGTGGAAAAAAAACCCTACATAATTTCCCATTTCCCAAAATAATTTGCATTTTCTTGAACCAAAATTACATTAGACAAAAAAATATTGGACTAAAGAATGATTGGACGAAATAAAATTGGACCAAAAACTTTATTGGACGAACTGACGTTGGACGAAAGATTGGACCAAAAGATTTTGGATCAAACGTACCGGAGCCAATTGAATTTCGCTACCTTTTCCTTCCTTCCATATTTTCTGGTACCTTTTTCGCAAACAAGAATTATCATTATTATTATCATTATCATTCCTCCGTTGATTTCAAGCTAATTCAGATCGATAAAAGTATCGATAAAACCTGTCATTACCTTGATAACTTTCCCTCGCTACCTAGTTTCATTTTTTTATCCCTTTTCCTTTTCTAATTGTTCTTTCTAACTCGTTACTTTAAATTATTGGGAATATGACCGACTCGGCAAAAGGGTCGGATACCTATGGGAAGAACTCCAAAAAGGGGGAAAAATGAAACAATCACCGATACCTCCCGATGAATCAAATCCCCCTGCTACTGAGACGAGCGCCGCTACTGGAGACGGCCGTACGATGCCAACAATTAACGTACAAAATGTCGTTAAACAGCTCCCTCAAGACACCTTGAAAACTACCGTGGATACTGGTTCCGCTGCGCAGGAACAGACAGAGGAATCCCAGTTACCTCAGCTACCTAGTCAAGCGACTCAGTAGAGTCAATCTGATCCAAAAGATACCTTGCTAAAAGTACCGGCTCCCTCCAAGGTCGTGAAACCTAGGGTTAGCTGGAAGATAGTCAAAGTTGCAGATCTCGGTATTGATTGCGAGACACAAGGAGTTTCGGGAGTAGACGATGATAATCGATGTAATGGCTCCAGTTATCAGGACGATAACGAAATTATCCCTGAATTGGTTTCCCTAGGAACTCGACACCGGAAGACAAATGCTACCGCAAGTGCTCCGAAGATACAACTGAAAATCAAACTCAGGTCCCTGGTGAACAAAATACCTTTCAGCAAGTGTCGAACTCGCTATCTCGACAAAACGTTCCCACTTCTGCCCCATCAAAACGACCCCTGTATTCGGTGCAACCAATGCTACCTTAAGTAGTCTTCTTCATAACGCTCCCTACGTTGCTGACGCAGGAATCGGCCTGAATCAGCAATATGCTACCTACGTAAATGCAAATCGAAGCCATCATGGTTCGCGTCAAGCTCTCTATAATCAGAATAAGCTCCCTCCTTGGCGAAGAATCCAACCGTTGTATCGGGATTATGAAGGATTCGAGGACGATCATGGGTACAATTCCAATCGCCCGCTCTCTCCCTCAGCTCTCTTGAACATTATGAGTCGTTGGAATATCAAATTCGATGGATATCGTCATGAAACTGTCGAAGACTTCATGAACCCGATCGATGAAGGCGTGAATTTTATTTCCGCACCCGAGGATCTCGTATTAAAAGCGATCCCATTTTTCCATTAGGGCCGAGCCCTAGTATGGTATAGAGGACTCGACAATGTAGGGACTAGCTGGCAGGAAATGCAAGAAACGCTTCGTACCTATTTCGCCAACGCCGATTACCAAATTGCGCTCCGTAATGAAATTACCGCTCGTACTATGGGAGAGTTCGAGAAAGTTAGGGACTACTTTGCGGGCATGAAAGGTTCCGTGCATGAAAGATTCTGGAGAGTGAAGGTCAGCGTAGACCACCTCCACGGCCGGAGGAATCACTCTGTCATAGTTTTGCTTACCGTCCCTCTCAAGCTACCTCCAAACCATCCACACGCCGTGGATGGAACTCCAATAAAACCTTTAAATCCTACGCGTTGGGTGAAACACTCAGCGAAGAAGCTCCCTACTCCGAGCAAGATGACGTTGGTTATGAAGAGGATGAACTTCTGGATGTGGCAATGGAATCACGACGTAAGACATTCGGGCGTAACAACCAGGTACCTTCTCGTCCAGTCACTTCCAGGACTTTCATTAGAAAGTCGCTACCTTCTCAACGGATACCTTCCCAACAAACAGCTTCTCAACAATCACCGTAACATTAGCTACCTTCTCAGCAGTGGTCCTAGCGAAAGTTACCTTTGCAACAGTTACCTCCGCAGCCGTTATCTTTTCAACAGTTACCTTCTCAGCAGCTACCTAATCAGACGAAACAGTTGGGACAGGCTCCCTCGGATGGTATTATTCCATCCACGTCCCTAATTCCGCAACCCGCTCAGATCTATCAGGCGGAAGTAAGTAGGCAGGAAGAAGAGGGCGAGACCGACCTCTCCGATCCATTATCCGGACTCCTGATCCTTATATAAAAAGGACATGACATTTCTCGAATTCACATTGACATCGATTAATCGAAAAATAGCGATTGATCAAAAGTGGCAGCCCCCATTCCCCATGTGAAGAAGACATGACATCGAATCAGAATGTCGATAAAAACATCGATAATAAAAACATCGATAAACCACAGTTTCGATATATCAAACATGGAATGTGAATCGTTGTAACCACAAATGCCAAATCTGGCCAATCCACATGTGCGATACTCGATTCACGCGTATGCATGTGGCATCATAACTTACGTAAACAAACGTTGTGTAGTTTCAAAACATGAAAATAAATGAAAAACGAGAGAAATTTTTGGAAAAAAAGATGAATGAATATCTGCTTCCTTTGAGTCATCGTTTCATTTCTTTATAATAATTAACATCAGCAAGATTATGAAATTTCCTTTATTTCTTTCAACAGAATAAATGGAATTAGTTTCGAATAAATGATCATTTTCATAACCTTTCTTTCAATTATATGAAACATACAATAGATTCTGAAACTTGATGAATGAGGCTTTCCACATGGAGAAATTTGTTACAGAAAAATTACCAAAAATGTTGAGTAATTTTGGAGCAAACTCGATTTTCAGTACTTTTTCATCCTATGTCGGGGGAAAAATGAATTTTTCACCGTTGGAGGGGAAAATTTACTCAATGTGATGATAATTCGTGCTGAAACTGTAAAATTTACCGTGCATTCCATCAAAAATAATCCCACTGAGCCTGAACGATTACTCATATTTCGTATAGTTTTTCTATAACAANTGCAACAGGAAAATAATTTTTACCAAACGCGTTTGGTAAAGCTCCACTTCCATTCGTCCCCATGACCTTCAGATGAGTGCAAGAAGAACAAGTGGACAATGGTACTGTTTTTATAAACATTTATAGTAATTATTGCTAACAAATTAGCAATTTACTTCTGAATGGGTTTTCTTTTTTGAAACTCTTATTTCACTATTCTCTTCTTCTATTTTTTCATGTAATAGTACTATCATCAATTGAAATGTTATCAATATTTTGTGTATTATTTCCTTCTATCAAATAATTTTACATTCAGACCTACTCAAGACTCGAATTCGTTTTCAGTCCAGGTTTAATCAAGGTTCAATCAAGGTTTAATCAGTGTATGGCCGGGATTTTATCAGGGTTAATTCAGGATCTAGCCAGCGCTTGATCCAGGTTCTGTCAGAAGTTAGTCGGAACAATGAATCAATATGGATAAGGGTTCAACGTAATAGACTGGTACCTGTGTTTAGTAGAGATAGAGATTTTTATATAATAAGCTCATGACGGTATTATGTAACTTGATAAGCAATGATGCAGTTCTCACTATTGCTCAACTTGATTTTGAAGACATTGACATACACTTTTGAAACCCTGATTTAATTGATATCCCTGGTGATTCTTTCAGTAATCATGAAAAAAATGATTTTCTCCTTCAAATCGCATAAACAATCTGCTGTGACTCAACAATGAATTGTGTGACCCCCATCACATTCTGATAGAATGATGAGAGCATTGTTATCAATTTTTTGAGCCATAACCAATTCCATTCTGATGACAATTTTTTGAGTGATCGCTGAAAAATACATTTTTTGAAAAATATAAATTTTTTGGAATCTGTATGACAGATTGAATTTTAATTGGTGCCAATGAATAGAGCTTATTGAAGTCTACAACCATGAAAAAACTTATGAAATTCGATTCGTCCCTTATAAGAAAATTTCGAGGAAAGAAATGAAGAAACAGACATACATACATATACACCCATGCATACTGTAACATGATGAAAATCATGTACTGTTCCTCGTCTGAACTGACCGCGGTTCTTGGGGGGAAAATTAGTATTTTTTACCCCAGCGAGGAGTCGGATCACCTACGGCAACATTTTCATTTTTATTTCGGGTATTTACTCTGTTTCTTTTCTTATTTCTTCCAATTCTAATGCTATTGCGCTCACCGCGGGTTACGCATGAGTTTCGAGATGAGGGGAGTGGAGCGGAGCATCGCGGAGAGGCTACAAGTCGGCGCTACGGCAGATGACGAGTTGGCACACCGACTAGCACGCACACACCGAGTCTCGGAGTCTCACACTAACGTACACGTGGGAGACGATAGACACATACCAGTAGGCAACTCAAGCCTCTACGTGTGAACCCCACCACCTCACCGATTGTTCTGTGGCGCAAGGCCACAACATAAAAAACACTATGCTGTAGAATCGAGGGAGCAGCGGATTATGTTGGCTACAGCGTCGTTCAACGCGGATCACATCCATCGATCGCATGGCGCAATTCTCAGTTCTCTGAGACTTATAAATCATGATCTATTCCATTTTAAAGTTCACAACTTGGAATTTACATTCAAACGCGGATTCTTCGCTTTTCATCGGTTGATTGGGGTGGGGGAAATTGAAATAATTCAATACCTCTCGGGGACACAAAAACCCCGAGAGTGACACTCTTCGCTGGGATTTGTTCAGATAAAATCGTTCTGCGCATTCTGTTTTCTTTCGCTCTTTGAGCTTAATTACCTAATCAAAAAATTACTTTGTGGTATTGTACCCGGATTTTCCGGCCTTCATTCTGACGTCGCTGCCTTACTGAGGGTCCAGACGAGTTTACCTGGTGTTTCTCGCGTAATAAGCGGTGAGCGTAATTAACTTTGTGAGTGCACGCGTATTCAGTAAATTTGATCCTCCCATGGCCATTTTGGCGCCGTTTGAGTTGTGAAAATTCGAGCCTTCTGCCTTCGGGACACGACACTCAGTGGCCCCTGGCGTAATTCATTTATTGTTTATCAAATATTATCGATTTCATTTAATTATTCATTCTCGATTTTTCGAATCTCAATTTTGAAAATTTATTCCATTTTCTTTATTCGTGTGGCTTTCGCGTCGTCGCGCTTTGGGGGATCTTCGCGCGCGGCTGGCGTCTTCTATGCCCTCTAATAATAATCTTCAATAATTTCATTCGTTGCCATTGGCTGGTGATTTAGTTATAAATTTCAAAATATATTGTTCCCTGATCATTGTTTATTCAATTCGTATTGTTATTATTTTTGATTAACTTTTTGATTTAATATTATTGCTCTGTATCGAGTTATGCCGCGTGGAGAGTTCTCTCTCACGCATTTCGTTGAATTACTTCATTTTGTAATTATCACACATTCAATTCTTTTCTGAAAATTTATAATTTGTAGCTTCAGACTCTTAATAAATTTTGATTTGCGTCGAGCGTTTGCTCACGATAGTCCTTTCCCGCATATGTAAAAATTTTGATATTCCTTTCAATCGCATCTTCGTTTTAAAATTCTATTCTTTATTAATTGAGTAAAATACATTCATTTATTTCCGAATATTTCATGGTGTTGGAATGCATTAATTGTTCGCCTGTTACCACACGCCTCCGCGGTGATTCCTGAGCTGGTCGTGGAACGCGCTTCAGCATCGTGACCTTGTCCTTTGAAGGTTGAAAGGACTGGCGCCCTTTCGGTAATTGTTGGTTCCTCTCGTTGTTCCCCGTCGTTCTTATTTCCGGGTTGAGAGAGTCCCAAGGGTCGCTGAAAGTTAGTGGACGACAACGCACACAATTTCCCACATGTGTCGTTGCACAATACCTCACAATACATATAGAGGGTATCCCTAAACTGAAGGTCACCATTGTAAGGGTATGTTTGGAGGGTGATTCCTAGGCGAAAAGTCCTGTAGCACTTTTCAATCAGACGCACCCCTTCCGAGATAGGGGTAGTTGAAAATGGGCCAATGAGAGGCATCCGTTAGCGGAAGGTACGTCCATGTGGGCGATACGGATGTATTGGTACCCCTCTCCTCTATGCGCCACTCAAATCCCCCACCGAAAGACAAACGAAAGAGAGAGAAAGGTCGTCTTTTCTCTCTTCACGTTGGAAATTGGGAGACAGAGACCAGAAATTATTATTTTTTTATAAGTGCAATACTCACCCATGCGGTTTAAAAAGTACCTTGAGGGGAAAAAATTAGTGACGACGCAATTTTGTCAAAATGAAAATGAAATAATTAACGCGCATTCTTTCGTACCAAGGACGTGGGAAGGAGGGTGGCATAACTATGCATGCAGTTCGAATTTTCAAACAAATTTTAAAAATTGAGCGCGTTCGTTGGTCGCACTAACGGGTTCCAATTAGCGACAAAATAATTCTTTCAAACAAATAAAAATTAATATCCCCTATTTTCTGGGTAATAAGGACACGGGGGAGGGGACTGATACGCATGCAGCTAGGATTTTCAAACAAATTTTTAAAAAGTCAGCAGATTTGAAAATCACCCTGAGGGATTCCAATTAGCGCTAAAACTATAATTTTAAGTATAGAATAATTCGGATCTAGTATTTTCTGGCGACACGTACGCAACGGCGGCGGTGGGGGGGAGAGGGATTGTTGATAGCAGTACGCATACGGGAAGAATTTTCAAAGAATGAAAAACAAAATCAGGAGATTCAAAAATCACCATGAGATGTTGCAATTAATGATAAAATGATTCGAGTAAACAAAGAATAAGTAGTGTCGCCTGTTCTTTGATTTCAAAGCCACGGGGGTGGAGTATGTATACCACTAGAATTTACAAACAAATTTAAGAAAAATCTGAAGATTCGAAAATCACCCGGTCTAAGTAGCAATGAAACGCAGAAAACCATTCTCATTCATAGAAAATCATTCGTATTGAATTAAATTAATATGAACATACACCAGATATGTTGTGTACAAGGAAAAATGAAAATTTACATTAAAATAAACTGAATGTGTCTGTCAATTTTTCATTGCTTTGAAAAATTGTGTTATCACTAGGGCCGGGCAGTTCCGTTTTGGTTTTGCTTAATCCGAAGTTATCAGTTTGACATGTCAAAAAATCGATACCACGTATGAATGCAGACTGTAAAATGATAAACATTGGTTAGAAAACAAAAAGATTCAATGGAATTGTTCGAAAAAGTTGGTTACGTAAATGTAATGGATTTATCAAGTTGAATTAAGTAACTCTGATGTTCTTACTGGTGTCCTTAGTGAGTGTATGTCCATAGAATTCGTACGTGCTCTCCACGTAGGATGTGCTTAGTAAAAATGAGGTTGCGGAAATACCTCAGAATATATATTAGTGGACCCTCTTGCTGCCAATATTCCTATGCGACTTGTGCGTGTCCTTACAGAGTTGTCCCCAGCCAATCTATTATGGGACCTCCTTGATACCGGTATTTACTTTGGGGTTTCTAGTGTCATCAGGTTCTTTCTACATGATCCCATGGGGTTCTCTCAGAGAAAATTATACGCGCTCTGATAGGGTTGACTCAGTGAAAACCAAGTTGATGAAGTGCAATGGATTTTATTGATGAATTGAGGCAGTCTCCTGGGAGATCATCTCGATCTCGGTGGTCCCGTTGATGTTCTTGATATTCCTAGATAGTTTGCACAGATATCTGGTTTTATTTTCCAACTATTTTCTCTAACTCCTTCAGTAGAAACGTTGGCAAATAAATTCAGAGAAAGACTAAGTGCCATCTCATTGATCCTGGAAAGATTCTGTCAAGAGCAAGAACTCAGTGTTGAATGACATCATTTATTCAATTTATTTTTTCGTTTAGGTAAATTGGGATTTCCTGTCTTTCGACAAGAAAGAGGTGTGGTCTCCAAATCCTGAAGAGTAAATTTCGTCCCTTGAAAAATAATGATTCCCTGTTTCATACTAGTTTTTCAACCTTTCATGTTGAGAAATTGTAAGAAGAGTTTCTACGATACTGAAGGGTTATTTAGGATTGAAATAACGATTAAACACAGTTTTATTATCGTAAAAGTAATTAAGCTTTATTCAGCAACGTAATGCGACAACGGTCGAGGCACAAGTGATGCATAGTACGAGTATATCTACGAGAGGCGCAACGGCGCCGTGGCGACACAGTCAGCCACACTGTCGGTAAAAGGAGACTGGCGTAGGGCGCCACTTTCAACACTCCCTCCCGCCATAGAGATTATCCTTGATTCCTCTCCAGTCTTTTTCTCTTCTAATAATCTGTTCTCATTTATCACAAAGTTTCTTATTTGGTAACTTTATCTCGCCTGAGTATTCTCGCCAGGTAATTTCGTCAGTTTAATCTCATTAGTTTTTCCATCTCGCCAGTTTTATCTCTCCAAGAAAGGTCTCGCCAATTTCATCTCTCCAAAAGGTCTGGCCAATTTAGTTATTTCCTAGACAAACAGAAAGAAAATAATTTAAATATTTTCTTTCATTATTAGGTCCATCAAACGCTTGTGTGCTTCAAACGTCAATGGTTTGGTGAAAACATCAGCTAGCTGATCCCTTGAGCCAATCCAAATGATTTTTATATAATTCCTTTTAACACATTCCTTTACATAAT
>NW_021680604.1:70646-82681 GCF_001412515.2 Diachasma alloeum | reverse complement strand
ATTTTCTCTTTTATTAAGTTTTCACTCCCTTTATCATTATGCTTTTCTTCCTTTGCCTTTTCTTCAATTTTATTTCCTTCCTCATTACTCTTATCAATTTCATCTGTTTTCTCACATGTTTCATTCCGTAAATTTGCTGTGACACTTCTGGTAAGATATCTTCTCACCTTATTCTCACCCCCAGTGACATCAGCAACATTTGCTACTACTCGCCTGTTTATTTGCTTGAAAGAATTCTCACCGATAGAGTTTGACTTTACTATTTCTGAATCGATTATCCAGTAAAGTTTTCTGTAAATTCCCGAGATGAAAAGTTCATTCGACAATGGATCAAATATATCAATTTCCTTGTCATCTAAGTTGATTCCTAATCCCATTTTGGCAAATTTTCTTAATGATAGCAGATTTGTTTAAGAGCTTCTGCAAAAATAACTTTGTCAATTTCTAATAATTTACCACTCGTCAGTTCAATTTCTATTTTTCCTGCTCCCTCCGTTTTTTAAGTCCGCCGACTCATTTTTTTTCGCACACCTAATTACTCCACAATCTAATTCNCCCATTTCGGCAAATTTTCTTAATGATAGCAGATTTGCTTTAAGAGCTTCTGCAAAAATAACTTTGTCAATTTCTAATAATTTACCACTCGTCAGTTCAATTTCTATTTTTCCTGCTCCCTCCGTTTTTTAAGTCCGCCGACTCATTTTTTTTCGCACACCTAATTACTCCACAATCTAATTCATTGAATGCTTTAAATATAATCCTAGAGTTTGTTAAATGCTCGGTCGCGTCTGAATCTGCCAGAAAATCTGTCAGAAACTTATTTCCATTTGTTTGTTGACTATCTGCATAAAATATTTCAGCACTTGATTGATCATTATTTTCTTTTTCCTTACCTTGAGTGGAGTTATTTTTCTCTTTGGGTTCGTCGGATTTGGATTTCTTGTTTGATTGATGAGATGACTTAAACCCGTGTTTGTTCTCGTTTCTTTTATAAGAGAACCGACTCTTATTGAACCTTCCTCTTTTACTTGGACCATATGTTTCACCTCTCATTGGTCTTTTCGTTCCTTTATCGTTACTTCTATATTGATCTCGACAATTATTTCTATAATTAATCTTTGAATTGGAATTGTACCTTGGAGTCTGCTTAGAGTATCCTGAACCACTTGGTGCATAGTCATTGTGAGTTCTGTTTGGGCAATCTCTCGCCTTGTGATTCCCAAACTGGTTGCACTTGTAGCACAAGTATCCTTTCCCTTTACTGGGACAGTATGGTCCCTTGTGTCCATATGCCTGACACGCAAAACACCTTGGCCCCTTGTGCTGTGCAAAATTAGCAGTTTTAATATCAGAATCTGAGAGCTCATTTTTCATTGTAGCTTCTTCTCCTGATATCGCAATTTTCAACTCGCCAAAAGTCAAGCCCACACCTATAGATTTCCTTGTTACTTTTTCAATGATTTTAATGTTGGGAAAAGCTTTTATTACTGCATTGTAGAATGCATCTTTCTTTTCGCTTTCACTTAGAGGAATGGTGTCGAGAGCATTTTTATAAGTTGCTATTTTTTCATCAAATATATCGTTAAACTCGCCAGCTCTCATTTTAGCAGGATTATATCTCATATTATAAAGGTCTTGTCTCACCGAGTCTGAAGTTACATTAAACTCAGCCATTTGCAATTCTTTAAGTTTCTTCAATATTTCTTTTGGATCTTGTAATTTGACAATTTTAGGGTAATAACTTCTGCCCAAATGATTGATCAGAATTTCTCTAACTTTGTGCTTCTGTTCTGCAAGAGTTTCCTCGTCCACAGTAACCAGAATGCTATTGTCAATGATGTGTGAAAGTTTATTTGTTTTAATTTCTGACAAGAAATAATCATAGAAATGTTCATATTTCATTTTGTTGTCCATTTTGTAATCTCTTTTGAAACTCATTCCCTTGTTAAGCAATTCAATTTGTAACTTATTGGTTACCTCGCCAGCTAATTGACTCAAAGGATTTAGGCTGTTTACTTGACTTGACTTTGTCTGATTAATTTCGTTGATCTGTTTATTGACTATTGAATTAATTTGACTTTCTCGATTTATATGCTCATTTGACATCACTCCTCCATCAATTTTTTTCTCTTTGTTTTTTTGTTACCTTGATTGACGATTCGACAGTATTGCGATACTTATCGAAGGTTCTCATTACTTCTCCAATTTTCTCGTTGTGCTTTTTGTCCAGGGCACTCAACAGCTCCAGTACTTTCTTTTTATCTTGTGCTCTCGCCTCAGCATTCAGTCTCACTTGGTTTCTATTCTCTGTTAGACCTTCATACAGTGCTTTTGTTGAAGCTATATTTGAGCTACATAGCTTTTCCACCATGCTCTTCAACTCAGCCAACTGTGTGTCTACAGAGACTGTTTTGACAGTCTTGTTGCCGTTAGGCTCAACTGATTCATCGTCTAGATTAGAATTTACTAATTTCAATTTAATATTTACTTTATTATCTGCTGTAATCTTGGGTTTCAGTTTGATTTGGTCACTTTTGTCAACATTAATATTACCTGTGGTTTTCTCGCCTGTTTTCTCACCTGCGCTTATCTCGCCGCCATTCGTCTCGCCTCCAGTCAATTCGCTTGACCTGGACTCGCCTGTGGCCCTCGCCTCTGTATTTACCAAATCTTCACTCATTTCACTTGACCCATTCTCGATCACAGCTGTTGTTGACACTTGACTCTTCGGACCGTAACCTGGTAGATACATTGGCTTTTGTTCAGCCAACAATGCAGATTCTAACACAGTTAGACATCCCCATTGATCCTCTGAGAAATCTCTCTTATCTAATCTAAAGAGACGGAAAATTTAGGATTATTGTATCTGGTTACATTTTTTATATTCAGGTCCGAAATCCCAAACTCGACTTGCTAAACATAAACAAACCGAATTCAGAATGAATGTGCTCTTCAGAAAATCTAAACATAAGACCTCCTCCAAACACATTCAAGTCTTTTATGATTGCGAGAGATTGATTTAAATTTCTCAAGCAATTTGACGTCTTAATATTGCGCGTTTCTAATGTGTATAGTATGCTCGCCTATTTACACATATGCCTGATGTCTCACCTGTTACATATCCTGTTCCTTCGTCTGGAAGAACATAAACTTTATCATCTATTATTGCCAGGGAAATCACTTCTCCCTCATGGTTTCCTTCGATTAGATGTTGTCTAATTATGAGTCTCCACACTTCATACAGAAGGTCTTTATCAGCTGTAATTATTTATTTATAAATATCTTCGTCTGAAGATAGCAATTTTAAAATTCAATTTCATTGATTCGACGCATCAAATATTTAATTTGTTATTCTCGCCTATTAAATATTTCTAAATTCAATATTCTCACCAATTAAATATTTTGATTTGGATGCATCCTTAATTTGTAAATTTCAATTTTGCACTAGTGTCTATTGATTTTATTTTATTGCTTTACATTTCGCTGGTGGACCCCGCACACACGCGGAACGCGGCCGAGAAAGAGAGAATCGTTGTTTTTCACACCAATTTTTATATTCACACTAATTTTCGTTTTTCTTTCTATTTCTTATTATTCTACGCCTTGCTCGAGCAATGTGTGTGGGACTGCAGTCGTCCCTCTCTCTCAGACGCGCCCCGGTTGCGCGTGTAACCCACCCGTTGCGTATACTTGTTGAAGCCTGTTCAAACGCGTGCTCGCCTTCACTGCCAAGAAACTATTGTCACGGCCTCACTTGGCTTTCTTCTTTTGTTTTTCTTTAAATATGATTTTATTNCGGCGTCACTTGGCTTTCTTCTTTTGTTTTTCTTTAAATATGATTTTATTTATGACAAAAGATATTTTATGCTTTTCAGTGATTTTTTGTGAATTTAATGGGATTTCTTTATTAATTCTTTTTAATTTAAAATTCTGGATTTCAGGTCGAGGTCGTGGACAATTAATTTCCAGCCGCCATTTTGATCCCTTCTATTTTTCGTTCTTACCAATTCACTTCACTTAATTAATGCATTTTTCCGTACTTACTTTTTTTCTGAGTACTTTTCATTTTTTCTTCCCGTCAGTCGCCAACCACCCAGCNCAGTGATTTTTTGTGAATTTAATGGGATTTCTTTATTAATTCTTTTTAATTTAAAATTCTGGATTTCAGGTCGAGGTCGTGGACAATTAATTTCCAGCCGCCATTTTGATCCCTTCTATTTTTCGTTCTTACCAATTCACTTCACTTAATTAATGCATTTTTCCGTACTTACTTTTTTTCTGAGTACTTTTCATTTTTTCTTCCCGTCAGTCGCCAACCACCCAGCTCGCCTCGATTTTTCCTCTTTTTGGATATTGCTTTGTATCACGTGTGATCCACCCGGACACGTGCCCGGCCGCCCGATAGCGTCCTTTTTGGAATTTCCGATTTATCGCTTTCAATCCTTTAATTTATGATAAATTTTAATCACGCACAGTGGAAGTGTGCTCGGCCCATAACCTGAAGGGTTATTTAGGATTGAAATAACGATTAAACACAGTTTTATTATCGTAAAAGTAATTAAGTTTTATTCAGCAACGTAATGCGACAATGGTCGAGGCACAAGTGATGCATAGTACGAGTATATCTACGAGAGGCACAACGGCGCCGTGGCGACACAGTCAGCCACACTGTCGGTAAAAGGAGACTGGCATAGGGTGCCACTTTCAATAGATACAAATGTCTTTTTATTTTTTGTTTTATCACGGAAATTTGATTATTTGTTTCTGCATTTGGAGAGAAGTCGATAAAAAAAAACTCATAAGCCTTATAGGGATCCTCCGTCTCCTCAGTTCGTGTGGTATTCTTGGTTGACCCTGAAGAGTAAGTTTCCTTTGTGAAAAAAATCGTTTTCTCTCAAATATTCATTTTTTCACCACATTCTATAATTTTTTAATGTTGAAAAGGTAGCGAAGCAATCTTGACGAGGACCAAGTGGCTTCTCATCACTTGAAATCCTCTATTAAGACGATTGAAAAAAATTTTTGAGTAATTTTTCTATAATTTTTCATTTTGATAAATGCCCGAGGCAAGCATTGTTTTCATTCAAGAAGGCATGAGGTAATATCCTTGCCGAAAAAAACTGTTTCTTCCAGGTGCAGAGCTTATGACAAAACTGAGGGAATGATACAGCTGTCTATAGACCTTTGGACACTATTAGAATTTTTTTTCCCCTTGAGTTTTCAATAAAACGATTTTTTATTCAATATACAGAGAAGAGCAGTGTTAATTCTTCAATAATCAGTGCCTAAAGCTCTGATGCAGTTGAAGAAGCTGTTACCCATTTGTTTTTCTATCAAGTTTCGCCCTGAAAATTTTTTATCGGTCAGAAGAAGATATTTCTCTTGTGATACTCAGTATTGAAATCTGTGGAACAGCAAAGGGAGCGTTTCAACTATTCGTTGAACTTCAAAAACTGGTTTAAAGCGATAATTTTAAAGCAATAATTTGTATGAAAATAAAATGATAATAATAACTAGAAAAATTATGGTAACTTTTTTACAAATCTAATGTTCAGATAGTGCTGAATGTCATTAAGACCTGAATGTCGTAAAAATATCCAACACGCGACTCTCGAGAAAATGAAACACATATGAGACTTCCTTTCAATCAATTAGTGAAAAAAAGGGAGCAATAAGTTCCTTTGTCAGTAGAATAATAATGGATTTCTGGAATACTTTCCTACCCTGTTGAAAATGATTCCTCAAGTAGTTTTGGAATTTGTAAATTCTTCTTTACTAATTTTTTTTTACCAGTTACATTTTGAAAATTTCATCAATGAGCTCCGAGCAGATAATGCGAGTTTCTTCAAGAACTATTCTGCCCTTCGTGCACTCCTTCTGCCAACTTTTTTTTTCCATTCATACATATAATCGTCTCCAGTAGCTTCCCGAGATCCATATTGTCTGCCAAGGTGCCTCCAGCTAATATGCCTTCTCCATATCATCCAGGCCAAAGTCTGTCGTTGGTAGTCGTGGGACTTTACTTCCAATTCTGCGAACGTCGCTACGCTCATTCTGGCTTCCTCGTTGAGGATTTTGTCCATGTTTTGGTGGTCTTTTGATTTTGGAAAAGGGGGGTGGGGAGGTCATTTCCTGACGCTCCTATTAGTTCTTCTGGTATTTTCTGCTTCTTTCTTGGCTTTTCATTAACTTTGGACGTCGTGAATGATCGCCATTGAGACTTTGGTGATCTGAGTCATCGTTTGAGTCGTAAAAAGTTCCTGGTAAGTCGGAGATCGTTTTTGTGGTTGATTCGCTACTGTCAAAGTCGGGCCTGCCATTTCCTCAAGCTTGTTGGAGCATGCATGGTCAATGAGGGACCTGTAGATGACTTGCAGAAGAATGGAACTCTGGGTGTGGTGATGGATTACAGGAGGAGTTTCCAATAACAGAGAGGCAGGTTTATTGGAGGAAAAGATATCTGGGTATGATTTTCCTCGAATAGTTTTTCATGTAGTTCTTCCAGCTTTCTTTTTATCTGAATAACGCTCTGGAGCAATCTTAGTAGGAATCGCACCATGACAAACGCAGCTCACAAACTCACTGGGATCCAATCGAATCCCCACTCAAATTTCCACTAGGGAAATTCACAATATCTCTAAGCAGAAGTGAGTGGAATTTTTTCCTGATTATTCAATATGAAATAGAAGGAAAATTAGTTCAAGGTCAAGAAATTCGTTTTTGAATTCGGAAGACGATTGAGGAGAAACCGGGAAGCACAATGCCAGGCAGAAACCTTAAAATTTCGAAAAAGGAAATAGAACCAGTGATAATGACGAGGTTCAGCATACTTCATATTCATTTTTCTAATTGACATTCAAAGAACACGTGTTCATCTGTTTATCAAATCATCATCAAACGTCATTTATCGTTGACTGTCACAAAACGTTCACAGTTACCACGACAGAATTAAAAATATAGTTTTGAAGAAGCATCTCTTCCTGCGTAGAAAATATATTAAGAATAGTGTTGGGTAGTGAAAGATTATGGATGTCGGTGTTCGTTGGGATAGAATCCGGGCACAACTGGCATTACCTCTTGGAGTGTATGAGCTACATAGGGTGTTCCATGTAAACTCACCCAGGTCAAAACCCTCACCATCGCCAATCATATTGCCGATTTTTCCTGTGGTTGTATATGGAAAAATATGACTTCTCAAATTTTGTCAGATTTTTTGAGGCATCCTGTGGACAGCCATGTTTTTTTACAAGTTTTATCTTCAAATGTCTGTAACTTCCGTAAAAATCAACCGATTTGAGTTTTTTTTTTACAAAATATGCGTCTCCGAACACACTTTACATATAAAAATATGCCTATTTTTTAAAATTCGTTCTCCCATCGATTTCCTCAGAGAAACTTCAAAAAACTTCAAAAAAAGAGTCCTTTTCAAAGTTGGACCGTTTTTATATTTTTCAAAAAATTTCAGTGAATATATTGGAGCAAAGCAGAATTTTTCACCAAAGGCCAAAGTGGGCTTCCCATTTCGGGGCCGTCATTTCCAATTTGAAGGTATGAATCCGGGATGAAAAATTTCAAAAATTCCAAAATTATTTTCGCATTTGAACGCGGAAGCATTATTTGAATTTACCGCGTGAAGAATCACTGCATTATATTCGAATCTGGAACAATTTGATGATTTTTTGAAAATTATAAAAAGGGTCCGACTTTAAAAACGACTCGTTTTTTAAAGTTTTTTGAGGTTTTTCTGAGGAAATCGATGGAAGACCTAATTTTGAAAAATTGGGATATTTTTATATGGAAAGTGTGTTCGAAAACGCACATTTTGTAAAAAAAAAACTCAAATCGATGGATTTTTACGGAAGTTACAGGCATTTGAAGATAAAACTTGCAAAAAAAAATGGCTGCCCACAGGATGCCTCAACAAATCTGAAAAAACTTGAGAAGTCATATTTTTCCATATATAACCACAGGAAAAATCGGCAACATGATTGGCGATGGTGAGGGGTTTGACCTGGGTGAGTTCACATGGAATACTCCACATGGAGATGTTATATGTACTGCATGCAACAGAAGAGAGATTAGGACTATCACAACTCAGGGACTACGGCGGAACAATGCGAGCAGAAGACATCGAAATGCTGTGTTGAATCCTGGAAGAGAAGAAAATGCTGTCCCGAACAGGTGGGAACACATCCAAAATGGACTTCAGTTACAGAATGACCTTTTCACGTACGCTGACAACATCGTCACCTGTCATTGCTGCAACTGTAGAATAAATTCAGCGACTTTAGGTCATGTAAGAGAGCACATTAGTACGAGGAAACATCGAGAAGCAGAAGAACTGTGCAGAACGACTCCAAAACCATCTGCTGAAGTTTGCGATCAGTTTGATTGAAATAATATTTGACTCAAATCTATGGCTTATTTCATTGAAATCTGTAGCTGATTTGCGTCAAGTCTGTGACCGGTCTGATTCAAGTTCACAGCCGGTTTGACTAAAATTTGCGGTTGATTTGACTGAATGAATCAATTAATCTTGGCTCCATGAAGGTGTTTCCCTTGTTTTTCTCCCTTGAATAGATTATTGATGAGCCGGGCGAACGTCTAAAAAAAAGGAAGGCTTGCCAGGTCTAAAAGTGACTGATTGAAAATTGAAGATACTTTCTCTCCACCTCACCACTGATACATCACGTGAATTCTACGCAAAAGACCAACTTCGTCATTTCTGTTTTTTTATTTCTCGAGCGGATAACAGGAATATAAGAATGGTTGAATGATTTTCTCGCAATCATGAAAGTGAATGGGAAGATTTTCTCCTCTTTCTCATGATTTGAATACAACAAATTCTCACTGCTCTTCGTCCATATCATGTTTCGGATGTTTAGGCTGGAAGGATATTAGAAGGGTATTTTCTGGTGAGGATCAGCACTCCTAGAACCATCTGACAAACTCGCAGGCACATCCTCATACTTTGACGAAATGATTCGATAGACACTCTCATGTTTTCCTCCCCCCCATTTCTAAATACTTAATGCTATTCAGACTTACATGGATAAAGGCTTTTCTAGATTGTCACCACTCTTTTTCAATTTATTCCTTCTCAGTCTCCACTCCTCAAGTGTAGCCATTCCATAAAATTCTTGAATCTCGTATTCACACATGGTAATAATAATAATAATAATAATAATAATAATAATAATAATAATAATAATAATAATAATAATAATAATAATAATAATAATAATAATAATAATAATAATAATAATAATAATAATAATAATAATAATAATAATAATAATAATAATAATAATAATAATAATAATAATAATAATAATAATAATAATAATAATAATAATAATAATAATAATAATAATAATAATAATAATAATAATAATAATAATAATAATAATAATAATAATAATAATAATAATAATAATAATAATAATAATAATAATAATAATAATAATAATAATAATAATAATAATAATAATAATAATAATAATAATAATAATAATAATAATAATAATAATAATAATAATAATAATAATAATAATAATAATAATAATAATAATAATAATAATAATAATAATAATAATAATAATAATAATAATAATAATAATAATAATAATAATAATAATAATAATAATAATAATAATAATAATAATAATAATAATAATCATGATCCAACTAAAAGTCAAATTGAACAGAAATTCGTGTATATAAGTCGAAATTAAATCAGAGTAGAAAAATATATCCCACAAAAAGCAATGAGCAATATCAATACATTAAACATCCGGGACATAGCTAATTGACTATCATTTCATCAATTCTATGAGGCTTTTCAAAATCTTTCACTGACAATAGTCAACACAATTAGTTCATGGATTTCCTAATTTCTTTTCCGTTGTAGCTGACGTTGTTGGAAGACCGTTAACTGAACTTCCAAAACCATTAGTCTGTCCAACAACCATCGCAGGCGCACTTCTAGAACGACTGCCTGTCTGGCAGGATCATCGGCCTCATTGATAGAACGCATCATCTCATTAATTTCATGCAGGGTTCGCTGGATATCTGGGGAATCAATGTTGTATCTCATATTAGACGCTTCAGTAAAATTCTATCAGGAGAACCAGTGTCTCAGAGGGACTACAAAAATACTAGTTTTCAAGAATCACTTTTTTCCCCCCGGAGAATGATGATATTTCGGTTAATCGTCTAACCTTTTCTGCATTCCTGATAATTCTCCTCCTTATTCTCATCATCTTCACCATCAGTTTCTGCTTCGTAGATATTGAATTCCCACTGATCTTTCTCGCTGTGTCTGTGCAAAACTCCCATCCTTCAACCTCAAAATATGCTTAAATCTCACTCAAATACTTGTATGGAGCCCGGTGATGTAGCCTGTTCAATCAGTGCAACTTAAAACAATTTATGGTTTTCGAAACCAGCTTTCGATATAGAAAAAATGGAGCCTCCTGGCCTCTTTCTTCTGCACACTCGACGTGGATGAGCGAGTTGTTATGTAAATATTTCGGGATCATATCATTTAGGAAGGCAAGTTGGAAGGACCTTTTTTGAAGCTGACGAAATTTCCAACCAAAATTGTTTATCAAATTTTCTCTTGAAGTGATCATTATCCGTGCAGTTTACGGTCCACAGTTGTCGAGAAGACCGGCATCAGAAGTTTTAACATGAAGTACAATGATTTCAAAGAGGGAGATGCTAAAATTACTCGATAATCCATAGCATTCCCAGAGAATGAATTCCACATTTTTCCTCTCTGTGGGACACTGAATTGGTTCCCTTCCTCCCACTCTTGATAATAAAAGAATCTTCCGTCAGTGTCGAAGTAATGTAGCATCAGTTTCTCTCAAGTCTTTCGGAAATTATGAAGAGGAAAATAGAGATGAAAAAAATTGATAATGCTGCTATAATTTTTTATGAACGGAAATGAGTAGTGAAAACTCGTAGTTTAAATTGAAGTTTTCCATTAATTCTAGAGAAATGTGTTTTTTCTTCAATTGTTTGCGATAAAAAACTATTCAATGAGAAAAAAATCGAGTAGATTTTGAAGTCTGAGTGACTCGCGTCGATAGTCGGAATCTTCCTCCCCCGGACAAAATTTCCCTGACAAAATGCCCCTTTTTTTTCAATTTTCCGGACGAAATCTCCCGGACAAAACCTCTCAAATAAAATTACCTTAGGGACGGAAATCCTCTAATTGGAATTTTTTTTCTTATTTTTCAGTTGAAAATTGATGTTTTTTTTGTTTTTCGAAAAAAAAAATGATTCTTCAAATGAAAAAAATTAATAATAGTACATTAGAGTACTAGGACCTTAATTTCGTTTTCGACGAATGTGGAGTTTACAGGACGAGCCGAAGGCGAGTTCTGTACTCACATTTGTTCCAGGAATCAATAGCATCAATAGCATCAGGGGGTACCGGAGGGATCTCACAAAAATATCAAGAGCCTTGAAAGTCGGATTGGAATAGATCAACGGCTGCCGGAGGGGTGCCACAAAAATGTACAGAGCCCTGAGAGATGCTCACATTATTCACTGTGAAAATAGTGGAAATTATTTATTCGTCACTCGATACATTTTTTTGTGATTTTTTCAATCTTCCATGAACCTTGTAACGAGATTTTCTCGTTACGGGTTGAAATCCCCTTAAAAAGAAAAGTGAACTCTCAAAATTGTTGAAGAGAGATAAGTAGTGACACCTAGAAGCGGCTGAAGAAAGCCGGGACTAGGTGCGATAAACCACAAACCAATGAAAGACCTAAGGCATAGCGGTTATGGGTGAAACCGCGACCCCTGGAGGTGTGGAGGGCGTTACTTAGACTCTCGCCGTATTAGAATTCGCCCAGCATGTGCTAGGGGAAATGGGGCCGACGTACAGGCCGTCCAACTGGGCGATTCTATCGGCTATGTCGGAGTAGGCTAGGGACCAACGGCCAGGTGAAAGGACTGGTACCTCCGTGATCCCGTCGGATTGATTGCTGGGGATAGGGTAATGACCTATCGTCGCCGAC
>NW_021680604.1:46005-70636 GCF_001412515.2 Diachasma alloeum | reverse complement strand
CGGCTTGCAAAGGCCGTGGAATGTGACGGTAATACTCCTGGTGGACCTCGCCCACTCTACCGTATCACGCTGATGTTAGCTAGGCAACTCATTGTCCAGCCTAAAAAGTCCTCTGAGTGGACGAGTTTGTCTCAAAGGCCGGTTTTCGTCGAACCTCCTGTGAAGGTTCGGCTGGCGCCCGACTATTGAGCGATAGAGACGGCTAAAAAGTAGTTTGGATTTTTCCTGGGTGAACAACCCGGGAAAATATCCTTACAACCTGTATCCGTCGACATGTTCAAGGGATCGCTGTCATTTGTTTCTCTTCAGAACTCATGCCTTTCTATAATTCAACACATAAAACTGCATCTTTGATTTTCCAAAATCTCTGAAAGCTCAATTAATTGAATAATTATTACTAGTGTGGTCGAGAGCAATATGTTCAGTTTAGTTATCTTTACGGGCCGTAATACGAAAAGAACAGAAGTTGTCTCGTCAAAACGTGATATCAAACCACATGATCATCCAGGTAAAGTTAAGGCCAAGTTAAATGGGAGATGGTACGTTTCGAAAGTGATAAAAAGTTACGGTAAGTGACATTGTTTGAATCAATTCATTTGGTGACTCAGTATAAGTGTTTTTCATCTTTAGGAATTTTCTCAATTATGAAATAAGTCTGCGGAATTTTTATTTTGCATCCCCTTTCTGCTGTTAACACAGTCTTTTAATGGCTGAGTTCTCATTGTGCAGATGACAAAGAATGGCTCAGTGGTTTAACGGTCTTGGACGATGGTAAGGTGTTGGAAAAGGACCCATCTGGCTCTGCCTCAAAATTCCTCATGCGCGATTCCGCCTAACTCCAGTCCACACCAAGCTGGACTTAATTCAGAACAACCAGATGAAGAAAATGGGAACGATAGTGAAACACACGCTAAGAACGATACTTGTGGTCAAACAGAATCCACCAATCTGACTGAACCATCGACATCACAATAAGTAATGGCATGGATCCTATTTTGATTAGTTCATCCTTCATATGCTCGATTTTCACATAGAGAAAAAGTTTGGTAGGAAATACGTGAAAAATCACGTAATGAGAAAATTATTATTTAAAATCTGATGAAAAATGTAATGAAGCCGAGAAACGCCACTATTTTTCTCAGGAATTTTATTGTATGTTAACAGAATTTCCACTGGAGAAATATAATTGCTGGAATTTTTATGAGAAAGCAAACAACAGAGGGGCTCGGGGGGGGGGGGGAAACTCACAACTCTTTTGGGTAAATTTTTACGGCAGAGTGTTCAGGAAAAATTACGTGACACGAGTCATAATTTTTCCCACATAAAGACAATTTTACGCGATTCTCCCTGAAATCTCACTTCAAAAACAGTACGTTCCAACCGAATTGCATTTCGTCTCACCATTACCTTACGTTCGGTAATTTCTACCGAACTTTTCATTTCATTTTCACTCAAGTTTTCTCTCCGTGTAGCCAGAGAAGACAGAGAAATGAGAGGCCCCTGAGGATGCTGCTGCTTCTTTCAAGGATCTGGAGGAGCATTCGGTTCCCATGAAGAAAGATGTTCATGTTGTTGATGAAAGTTGCCCACTCACCGACCATGATGACTCTTTGGAAGTTTTTGGAATGAAAATGAAAAATCAGAACGCAAAAATTGATGGATTTGAGGATGAATTGCGTCTACACGTGTCATCACAAATCATCATATCATCGAATCATCGATTCATATCATCGATCATTGATCATCATATGCACCATTTCGTTACGTTTTCATCATGCGTCAATTTTCCATCCATCATGGACCTTTCAATGGCTACAACAGACGGAGCCCATGCTGAAACCAGGAGAGAACCTGATGAGGTTTACGTGCCAGCAATTCCTCTGAACTTGAGCTCGATTAGACCACGTTTCGAATCGGTGGCTCATTTTGAAAGCCGGCAGGCCAGTGAGTCACCCTCGGTTTGCATGGACCAAGGTACCACGACTCTACTCAATCCCTTCGCGAAACCAGATCTCCACTTTTAGTTAAGAATGAATTTTTTCAAGTTGTGTATGAACCCCAGCAACACGTCAAAAGTGAAGGACATGAGAATAATTTCCTCTCATACGTGCGACCACGCAATATCGAGACACTCATCATCGACCTTTCTACTGCCGCATCTGATGGAACAAGTGCTGGAGCCTGTGAGATATCTATACAGGGCGACGTGTCAACAATGAACATCATTTCGGATCCAGTTGCTTCGACGAAGCTCAAATTGTTTTACCTCTTCCATCACCCGACAATACACTCAGTGTTGGGGATCAATGCGAGCATGTTGTCGATTTAAACCTTCCGAAATTGGGATTTCAAGTGCAAAATACCGTCCTTCATTCAATCACTCTACAACGCCCTATCTCTTCTCCAAGAACGGTGAATGTGACCCCTCTGGTAGCGGATCGAAGTGAGAGAGTTGTTGTTCTGCCAGTGACTCAAACCAATGATGGTGACATAACTCATCCACCTTCCCAGCACAATGCCTGTACCCCTCGGAATGGATCGGCGCATTGTGAAGCCGCTGTCAATGAGCTAGAACCCCCCAGCAACAACTAAATGGTATTGCTTCATGATACCGTTGGTAGATTCGTATTATGAATAGTCATTTGTCCATATACAGGTTGAATTGATGCCTGGCTGTAGTGTCAGAATCAGTCTCTCCAAACTCAATAGTCTCATTGAGGACTATGGCGGGGATTCCTCTGCGTTGATGCGGGAGCTTCTCGTGGCACTAGTCGGATGGCAACAACTTCTGACACTGACTGCAACTGGTCAAGGATGTGACCGGAAACCAATTCCCCCGCCTATTTTGAAGGTCGTAGAAGGTTGAATATTGAATTTCTCACCCTCGACATTATTATTTACTATCTATCTAGCATATATCATTCAATACACGAACGGGAAGGTATCGCATCGTCTATTCATGCGACGAGTTGGTCAAATGTTGGATGGATTTCGTCGCCGGCAGTAACTCACTGGAATTATGAAGGCACTTATTCAGTTGCTCTGCGGCAAAAATCGGAGTGAAGAAAAAGAGAATCATTGAAGTTCATCAAAATATGATGGAGAGGGTTGCGAAATTCTATGGAAAATATTGTTAATTCACAAAAATATTATATAAAAATAAAGGGAATTAGTAATAATTTCAAGAAATTTCTTGATAAATCCAAACACGATCGATGTATGACATCAATAGTATTCTTTTGAAGCATTTGAATTTGTTTTCTGTGGAATAATAAGTTGATTTTTCACATGCTATTGAATATCGAATTATTAGAGTATTTTCAAGGAAAAATATCAAAGGACAATTGATGTTGAAGATTTTTCCAGCCACAAGAGAGAGACAAAAGTTCCTGGGAGTTTTGCACAATCAACGAGAATGTCGAATTTGAGTTGTTACTATTTATTACCTCGCAGCTGAATTCACCTTTAGGGGTCAGATATTTCTTATGGTGTGGTTATATTCATATATTTCAATCGATTTTTCATTCTTAAAATTTTATGGTGAATGTCAGAAAATGGGTTACATGTTGAGGAATAACATATGTGGGCGTCCACATGAAAAGGGCCCACTTTACCAGTATTGGAGTTATGTATGTTCCGATAATCTTGATCAGATTTCTCACATTTTCAGCCCAAAATCAACCCGATAGAATGAAAACTGACGTCAGTATAGACGATCAAAAAAACAATTTAACATTGGTTTAAATGGAAGATGTGGAGAGAAAAACGTGAATATCTCGGAAACTAGATGCGACAAAGTGGGCCCTTTTCACGTGGACGTACACATATATTTTCTATGGCCAAAAAAATCGAATATGATCGGAAATTTGTAATTTGGATTCGCAACATTCTCTAAGCCCAACCGGAGATGTGAATTTATTCTGAAGGGCGGAGTGGTCATCCTCAAACATAATCAAATAATAAATGCGTTATGCGAAAGCAATGACCAGATATACACACAACCAAGCATCAACACAAACGAACATCCATAGAGACGGGAATACACAACGCCAGGCTCACCTACGGGGAAATGTCAGTCGTACGGAGGCCATATGAGGCTCCATGGGGCTCGTATGAGGGGCGTATAAGGGTCATATAGGAATCACGAAAGGGTCATATGGGCATCATATGGGGGCCATATGAGGCTCTTATAAGGGTCATGCAAAGTTCCTATGACGGTCATGTAAAGGTTATATGGAGGCCATACGAAGGTCGTATGAGGGGCATGGGGGGTCATATGGAGGTCATATGTAAGTGACGCAAAGAAAAATTGGGAGGTCCCCAGAACCTTCAACACACGAAAGCTATCATCAGGAAATAAAAAGATTCATACCATTCCCATAACTACAATGGAAATCACTGAGCGGAGTGAGCGGTGAGTGAGTCGCATGAGCGGTATTACCTGCTGAGCGGTACAGGCACATCCTCCCCTATAGCGTGGAGACTAGAGGGGCCTCTATTCTCCATACCCTATAGATAACCGGACATCCACACAACTGGACACACATATTACCGGACATGTACAAGACGGACATACACACAGACGAACATTCATAAAGACTCGGCGAGATGGACGATGATGGGATTCAATGGGTCCAACCCCTGAGGAATGGTGGGATGAGTAGCTGAAGATTCAGTTGATAATGGAAAGAAGCTTAATACCTGATATTCCAGAACAGTCAGAAAATTTTAGTATTCCAGCATTGAGGGGAGACCGGGGTGGGATATAAGTCGATATATTCGAATATATAGTCAATATACTCAGATATATAAGCTTCGTTGTGATCTCTGTGGAAGATAATTTTCTAATTGGAAATCCAATTCTTACGAAAACATGCGGGAAAAAATGTTTGATGGTAGTGGCCATCAAAAGAGAATGGTCCGCAGAGCGTTCGAAATATTTTATCCAGGGTTCAGCCCAGTCTGGAATTTCTGCGTAGCCAAGAAATATAGGAAGAAAAAGTTAGATCCCAGTTTGTACTGGAGGACAAGGCTGTGAAGCATCAAAAAGCTCCAGAATAACTGTTCTGTATTCAATCAGCATCATTAAATTAATTATCGCGCCAGTGCGAATAACTACAAAGTAACAATATAAAATCATTTGATACCTGTAATGAAATGAGTTGAAATCCATATGGAAATATTTTGAAAAATCTAACAGAAAGCTTGGCAATCATTACCTTACTCCACCAAAATTCTAGTCACTTGAAATACCTGCTTCCTGATAATCAAGGGTTTTTTTTTCAACACCCATAAATTTGGGACATCACATTTAGTCAAGCAGTTGCCAAGCAACTAAATCACCTCATTGTGAGAATAATCTATCGAACCCTAAATATTAGCCATCAACACACTGAAGGGAAGATAGATATTGATATCTTTGGAGATAAAATCGAGGAAGAGGATCTTGACATGGACTATTATTTTGAAGGAGACGACGATGAAGAGAGCTCAGAAGAAGATGAGGAGGAAGAAGAGAAGCCAGCAAAGCGAGCTCATCCCAAAAAAGGAGCCATTAAATTTAAAGAAAAATCTGTGGACACCGGAGAAAGTACCAGTAAAGATGATGAAAGTGACTGCGACAGTGACAGTGAGAGCGATGATGATTGGGATGAATTTGAAGAATCATCGGATAGAGGAGAGAAAGTAGCTGGCAAGCGTACGCGTGGTAAACGATTCTTCACTTTGTCACCCTAACTAGCTGCAATAGTTGGTGTGAAACAAATGACTCGATTTGAAGTAGTGAAGAAGATCTGGAACGTCATCAAAAAGAGGAATCTCTATGATCTTCTTAATAAGATGTTTACCATTTGCGACGGAGAGTTTATGAAGGTTATCGGAGAGGAGCGTTTCAGAGTCTTCGGTATCTCAAAATATCTTAACAATCACTGTCACTGAATGAAGCAAGACAATGACATCTGAATTGTACCGCTGAAAAAAAATTGCATAAATAAAAGAAATGAAAAATAAAAATTATAAACATTAATATTCAAACTGAATTTCCTTCGACAGTTACTTCGGATGGATAGTGGTCGTTGGGGTCGAGTTTTTGATTCTTACGTATGTGAACGTTGGTTCTGTGGAGAACTATGCTTCGGTTCTAGACGTTTCGGAGGTTTTTATAACGATATAGTCAGCAGACTCTCATTCTAATTCCTGATTTTTATAGAATTTGATCATCACTCCGTTGGTCGCACCAAAGTTACGAACGTCGTCGGTCGCGCGTAGAGCGCCGCACCATGTTAAATCGGCATAGTGATAAATTTGAAAGATCTAGGAAAAATCTGAAAAAATCAGCACTGATCTAAATCGTATCCTTGCATAAGTTCCGTGAAATTTTTAATCTTCAGTGTTACCTTCAATTATATATTCAAGCTCAAAGTTGGCATGTTTTTCAGAAAATTCGCCTTATACACGGTACATCACCCAGAGTGTCGGCATAAAAATTTCAAAATGTTACTGTACATCTTATTTTCGGTGGAAATTCTCATTGATAGGGCTTCTAGACACTTCAAAATAAGATGTCAAATTTTTTCAAATTTTTCTGAGGCTTGACTGCAGTGTCATTTAAAAAATTGAAAAAAGCGCAGCGCGACGTCCTTTGCGCGACCAACGGAGTGTTAATTTAACTTTGTCAATCTTCATGTCCTGGTAGTTTTTTGCATCGTAAGTCGTAGAATTTACTATCTAATAATTAGAAGAGGGGTTCCAGCCAGGCATGGTGCTTTCCGGTTTTTGTTCAATGCTCTGGTTCTCTTTAATCCGAATTTAAGGAGGCATTTCCTGACCTTGATCCAGTATTCCTCATTTTCCATATTCAATACTCGAAATTCCACTCAGTTCTGACTAGAAATAGCCGTTATTCTTGGAATCCATGAACGTTTGCTCCCGACGGTCAGCTACTCGAAGAAAGTAACATCTCAGGGACATTTGCCTCTAACAAACCTTTATCCCCGGACCATACATGCTCCAACAAGCTTGAGGGAATGGCAGGCCCGACTTTGACAGTAGCGAATCAATCACAGAAACCATCTCCGACTTACCAGGAACATTTTACGACTCAAACGATGACTCAGATCACCAAAGTCTCAATGGCGATCATTCACGACGTCCAAAGTTAATGAAAAGCCAAGAAGAAAGCAGAAAATGCCAGAAGAACTAATAGGAGCGTCAGGAAATGACCTCCCCACCCCCCTTTTCCAAAATCAAAAGACCACCAAAACATGGACAAAATCCTCAACGAGGAAGCCAGAATGAGCGTAGCGACGTTCGCAGAAATGGAAGTAAAGTCCCACGACTACCATCGACAGACCTTGGCCTGGATGATATGGAGAAGGCACACTAGCTNCCCCCCCCCATATATATAAACACCCCCCTATATGGGCACCCCCCATATATGAGCAGCCCCCCACATATGGGCACCCCCTACATATGGACACCACCCCATATATATAAGCACCCCCCATATATGGACTCTCCTCATATATGGGAATCCCCAAATATATGGGCACCCCCCATATATATGGGCACCCCCCATATATGGGCACCCCTCTATATATGGGCATCCACCCATATATGGGCAGCCCCCTTAGAACCCCCATGACCCTTACGACCCTTATCACCCCTATGACCCTCGTGACCCTTAACACTTCTATGACCCTCGTGACCCTCAGCGCTCCTATGACCCTCGTGACCCTTAGCACTCCTCTGACACTCGTGATCCTTAGCACCTCTATGACATTTAGAGCCCCTATAACCCTCGTGACCTCTGAGACCATCGTGACCCTTATGACCCTTAGCCCGCCTATGACCCTTATGACCCTTAACACCCCTATGGCCCTTAGCACTTCTCTGACCCTCGTGATCCTTATGTACCTTAGCACCTCTATGACCCTCGTGACCCTTATCACTCTTAGCTCCTCGATGACCCTTATGACCCTTAGCACCTTTATGACCTTCGTGACCCTTAAGACTCTTAGTAATTTTGTGACCCTCGTGGCCCTTATAACTCTTAGCCCCTCTATGACCATTATGTCCCTTAGCACCTCTATGAACCTCGTGACCCGTATGACGCTTAGCTCCTGTATGACCCTTATGACTCTTAACACCCCTGAGTCTTAGCACCTCTATGACTCTCGTAACCCTTATGACCCTCATGACTCAGCCCCTCTATGACCCTTATGACCTGTAGCACCCCTATGACCCTTATGACCCGTAGCACTCCTATGACCCTTAGTCCTATATTTATTATATAGAGAGCACCCTTGAGACCCTTACAAACCCTTTAAGACACTTCTAGACCTTTTAAGACCCTTGAGACCCTTCCAAACCCTTTGAGACCCTCTGAGACCCTTCCCTGAAAATTATCACCATTTCATGTCTTAACGGAAGTCGATTTGGAATTTTATAATATAGAGAGATGACATTCAGCACTATCTGAACATTTCATTTGTAAAAAAGTTACGATGATTTTTCTGATTATTCTTACCATTTTACTTTCGTAAAAATTATTGCTTTAAAATTATCTCTTTAAACCAGTTTCTGAAGTTCAACGAATAGCTGAAACGCTCCCTTTGCTGTTCCAGAGGTTTCAATACTGAGTATCACAAGAGAAATATCTTCTTCTGACCGATAAAAATTTTCCAGGGCGAAACTTGATGGAAAAACAAATCGGTAACAGCTTCTTCAACTGCATCAGAGCTTCAGGCACTGATTATTAAAGAATTAACTCTCCTCTTCTCTGTATATTGGATAAAAAATCGTTTTATTGAAAACTCAAGGGGAAAAAAAATTGTAATAGTGTCCAAAGGTCTATAGACAGCTGTATCGTTCCCTCAGTTTTGTCATAGGCTCTGCATCTGGAAGAAACAGTTTTTTTTTCGGCAAGCATATTATTTCATGCTTTCTTGAATGAAAACAATGCTTGCCTCAGGCATTTATCAAAAGGAAAAATAACAGAAAAATTACTCAAAAATTTTTTTCTCCCATCATAATAGAGGATTTCCAGTGATGAGAAGCCACTTGGTCCCCGTCCAGACTGCTTCGCCACCTTTTCAACATTAAAAAATTAAAGAATGTGATGAAAAGATGAATATTTGAGAGAAAACGATTTTTTTCACAAAGAAAACTTACTCTTCAGGGTCAACCAAGAATACCACATGAACTAAGAAGACTGAGGATCCCTATAGGGCTTATGAGTTTTTTTTTATTGTCTTCACTTCAAATGCAGAAACAAATAATCAAATTTCCACGATAAAACAAAAAATAAAAAGAAATTTATGTCGTAGAAACTCTTCTTACAATTTCTCAACATGAAAGGTTGAAAAACTAGTAGGGNCCCCATGACCCTTACGACCCTTATCACCCCTATGACCCTCGTGACCCTTAACACTTCTATGACCCTCGTGACCCTCAGCGCTCCTATGACCCTCGTGACCCTTAGCACTCCTCTGACACTCGTGATCCTTAGCACCTCTATGACATTTAGAGCCCCTATAACCCTCGTGACCTCTGAGACCATCGTGACCCTTATGACCCTTAGCCCGCCTATGACCCTTATGACCCTTAACACCCCTATGGCCCTTAGCACTTCTCTGACCCTCGTGATCCTTATGTACCTTAGCACCTCTATGACCCTCGTGACCCTTATCACTCTTAGCTCCTCGATGACCCTTATGACCCTTAGCACCTTTATGACCTTCGTGACCCTTAAGACTCTTAGTAATTTTGTGACCCTCGTGGCCCTTATAACTCTTAGCCCCTCTATGACCATTATGTCCCTTAGCACCTCTATGAACCTCGTGACCCGTATGACGCTTAGCTCCTGTATGACCCTTATGACTCTTAACACCCCTGAGTCTTAGCACCTCTATGACTCTCGTAACCCTTATGACCCTCATGACTCAGCCCCTCTATGACCCTTATGACCTGTAGCACCCCTATGACCCTTATGACCCGTAGCACTCCTATGACCCTTAGTCCTATATTTATTATATAGAGAGCACCCTTGAGACCCTTACAAACCCTTTAAGACACTTCTAGACCTTTTAAGACCCTTGAGACCCTTCCAAACCCTTTGAGACCCTCTGAGACCCTTCCCTGAAAATTATCACCATTTCATGTCTTAACGGAAGTCGATTTGGAATTTTATAATATAGAGAGATGACATTCAGCACTATCTGAACATTTCATTTGTAAAAAAGTTACGATGATTTTTCTGATTATTCTTACCATTTTACTTTCGTAAAAATTATTGCTTTAAAATTATCTCTTTAAACCAGTTTCTGAAGTTCAACGAATAGCTGAAACGCTCCCTTTGCTGTTCCAGAGGTTTCAATACTGAGTATCACAAGAGAAATATCTTCTTCTGACCGATAAAAATTTTCCAGGGCGAAACTTGATGGAAAAACAAATCGGTAACAGCTTCTTCAACTGCATCAGAGCTTCAGGCACTGATTATTAAAGAATTAACTCTCCTCTTCTCTGTATATTGGATAAAAAATCGTTTTATTGAAAACTCAAGGGGAAAAAAAATTGTAATAGTGTCCAAAGGTCTATAGACAGCTGTATCGTTCCCTCAGTTTTGTCATAGGCTCTGCATCTGGAAGAAACAGTTTTTTTTTCGGCAAGCATATTATTTCATGCTTTCTTGAATGAAAACAATGCTTGCCTCAGGCATTTATCAAAAGGAAAAATAACAGAAAAATTACTCAAAAATTTTTTTCTCCCATCATAATAGAGGATTTCCAGTGATGAGAAGCCACTTGGTCCCCGTCCAGACTGCTTCGCCACCTTTTCAACATTAAAAAATTAAAGAATGTGATGAAAAGATGAATATTTGAGAGAAAACGATTTTTTTCACAAAGAAAACTTACTCTTCAGGGTCAACCAAGAATACCACATGAACTAAGAAGACTGAGGATCCCTATAGGGCTTATGAGTTTTTTTTTATTGTCTTCACTTCAAATGCAGAAACAAATAATCAAATTTCCACGATAAAACAAAAAATAAAAAGAAATTTATGTCGTAGAAACTCTTCTTACAATTTCTCAACATGAAAGGTTGAAAAACTAGTAGGGAACAGGGAATCATTATTTTTCAAGGGACGAAATTTACTCTTCAGGATTTGGAGACGACACCTGTTTCTTGTCGAAAGACAGAAAATCCCAATTTACCTAAACGAAAAAATAAATTGAATACATAATTTCATTCAACACTGAGTTTTTGCTCTTGACAGAATCTTTCCAGGATCAATGAGATGGTATTTAGTATTTCTCTGAATTTATTTGCCAATGTTTCTACTGAAGGAGTTAGAGAAAATAGTTGGAAAATAAAACCAGATATCTGCCAAACTATCTAGGAATATCAAGAACATCAACGGAACCACCGAGATCGAGATGATCTCCCAAGAGACTGCCTCCATTCATCAATGATATCCACTCCACTTCATCAATTTGGTTTTCACTGAGTCAACCGTATCTGAGCGCGTATAATTTTCTCTGAGAAAACCTCATGGGATCACGTAGAAAGAACCTGGTGACACTAGAAACCCCAAAGTAAATACCGGTATTAAGAAGGTCCCATAATAGACTGGCTGGGGACAACTCTGTAAGGACACGCACAAGTCACATAGGAATATTAGCAGCAAGAGGGTCCACTAATAGATATTCTGAGGTATTTCCATAACATCATTTTTACTAAGCATATCCTACGTGGAGAGCACGTACCAATTCGATGGACATGCACTTACTAAGCACACCAGTAAGAACATCAGAATTACTTAATTCAACTTGATAAATCCATTACATTTACGTAACCAACTTTTTCGAACAATTCCATTGAATCTTTTCATTTTCTAACCAATGTTTACCATTTGGCAGGCTACATTCACACGTGGTATCGATTTTTTGACATATCAAACTGATAACTTCAGATTAAGCAAAACTAAAACGGAACTGCCCGGCCCTACTTATCACTAATTTGAACCCCTCGGGATAATATTCGGACCAGTGTCATTTTTTAAAATTTGTTTAAAAGTTATAGCTGCGTGCGTACAGCCCCCCTTCCCCGCAACCATGACATCAAGAAAAGGCGATACCAATTATTCTTCGTTTAAAAGAATTGTTTTATCACTAGTTGGAACTCCTTAGAAGGATTTTCGAATCTTCTGATTTTTTTTAATTTGTTTGGAAAGTCTAGCTGCGTGCGTATCACTCTCTTCCCCCGTATCTTTACCACTCAGAAAATAGGGGATATTGATTTTTCTTTGTTTTTTTTTTTTTTTTATGCTTATTTTATATTGCTTCGAGTCTGATGAGACTATATGGCGATTGATCAAGACTTTAAAAAATGGTTAGATCTCACCATTCTACCCGGCCAGGAATCGAACCTGGAACCTATCCGTTGTGAGGCAACGGCCTTAACCACTACGCCAGGCCACCGGGCACTTTTTCTTTGTTTATGACTTTCGAACGTCCTCAATTTTTTAAAATTTGTTTGAAAATTCGAACTGCAGGCATAGTTGTACCGCCCTCCTTCCGGCATCCTTGGCACGAAAGAATGGTCGTATATCATGTTATTTTCATTTTGAAAAAATTGCGTTGTCACAAATTTTTTCTCCGTCAAACCGCAGTGGTGATTATTGCACTTATTCTGTCCAAAAATTCAAATACGAAAAAATAATTATTTCTGGTCTGTCTCCCAATTTCCAAAGTGAAGAGAGAAAAGACGACCTTACTCTCTCTTTCGTATATCTTTTGGTGGGGGAATTGAGTGGCACGTAGAGGAGAGGGGTACCAATACATGATTGGAAAGTTCCAAAGGATTTTTCGCCTAGGAATCACCCCCCGAACATACCCTTACAATGGTGACCTTCAGTTTAGGGACACCCTGTATACACACATACATACAGACACCATAAAAAAATCACATTATTTAGTTACCCGAACACAAAAAATTGGAAACTTAAATTTCAGCGATTACAAAATTTCCGTTCGGAAGGACAAATACCCTACTGGTGTAGGAAATTTTATTATACAGGAGGATAATTTTTGCATCCATACATATTTTTTTTACTGAGCGAATTATAAAATAACCTCC
The DNA here is from genome assembly GCF_001412515.2 of Diachasma alloeum. Lineage (NCBI taxonomy): Eukaryota > Metazoa > Arthropoda > Insecta > Hymenoptera > Braconidae > Diachasma > Diachasma alloeum. The sequence continues at coordinate 57,499 of NW_021680604.1, read as the reverse complement.
ACAAACAGGTATTTTTTCATCGAATTGCATTTCGCTCCACGATTACCATTCGTACATTAAACTTCGCCACGATTTTCATGGTAATTTATATCCAACTTTTCTCTCCGTGTATTATGAATCATAATTTTTTCATTCAATCAATCTTCCAGTAAACATGGAAAAAATACTCAAATAGTTATATGTCCTCAAATAGTTATATAGTTATATGTCTGAGATGACTCATCATTTGGTTTGCTTCAATCTGGCACTGGTGAAGATTCAATTTTTATTTTCATGAGGATGATTTCAAATAGAATCTAGGAATTTTAAAAAGAAAAATTCAAATATCTACATGAAACTCCAAAATATTTTTATCCTAGAATTCAGAAATCTTCAGAAACAACTGAATTGCATATTTATAGTTGAGCGAGGGAAACATAATAGAGCCTGTAAAAAAACAATAATCGAAAGGTGGAAAAATTCAACTAGAACTAGAGGGAAAAATTTAATTTATCGGATGAAGAAAGTAAAAAGAATGGAAGAAACAAAAGTGCCCCAAAAAAACTTCAACAAAAATTCAGGGACGAAAAATTCAAGGAGATAAAAATGAATAATTTCTTCAATTATTACACGAAATGACAAATGAATGAAAAGTCATCGAATATTATTAAAAATGAGGTATTCACAGGATTCTATAATTTTTTAAAAGAATCACGGTCGGTAAGTGGGGAAATGCTTGTTTCAATCGATCAGAAGAAACGATACTATTTTTCAATCAAAACAAGCGTGAGCGATGAAAATCAAATAAAAATGGTAATAAATGAGAATTAATTGAAGTATGAAAATTGTAAGTCATTCATAAAATCAAGTGACATCTGGCTTCTACTTTTGCTTTGTACTTTTCTTATTTCCATTTGCTAAATCTGAGTTTCTATTCATTCGATACTCTGATGATATCAACGAACAATATCAAATAAGGGTATTATTAAACATGTAAAGCTTTCCATGCTAAATATTTCAAGTCATTTAGTAGACTGAAAACAGAATGAGCACATGAAAGGTTATCATAAATTTTTCAATTTCATTATATTCAGTGAAAAGTCCTTCAGGTGTAATCTCAGCATCAGACAAAACTATAAATTAAGATGCAAATCGAATGAAAATGAAACTATTAAAAGTCATGGTATGACTTAACAAAAATGGAATTGTCATTCAAATTCGTTAAATTCTCCATTACATGAACAAGACACAAGACCAACAGCCCGGCGCTTGCGGCCGGCTCGGCGCTAGTGGGAGAAATATTTTGCGGGAATTGCGGTAAGGTCGGGCACAGACATCGGGATTGTACTGGTCCTCGTCGATATTTTTCCTACAAATATGGCAAGTCGGGAGTTTCCTCGACCAACTGCACACACTATGCAGAGTCAAACCCTCTGAATCAGGGGGGAAAGTCGGGAAACGCTCCCTCAGACATCATTTACCGGTAAAGGCGTCACTCCCGGTGAAACCCCCAGCACCAGTAAAGTTACCTCATCAAGCTCTCTGTTGCGGATGGTGTGCTATTGAAAGTCAACAACATTTGAGTGAACGCTACCTGGAACGAACGCTACCTAGACCTTTCGCTCTCGTTCCGTATCCACCTCAAAATTTGTGGGGAAACTATTCGTGCGTTAATTGATTGTGGTGCTCCAAGGACTTTTGCAGGTCCTGGGGGCATCAAGTTATTTAATCAGGCTGAGTTACCTTCACTACCTGTACCTCCAAAACGTATCACGTGCGCCGCAAGTCAAGTGGAATACATGGATTCCGTAACGAAATTTGATGGGAAATTAGGAGGACGCACGACGACTGCCGCAGCGTACCTCTTCCCAACATTATCTGAAGATTTCATCCTAGGTTTAGATTTCCGACTTGCTGCGCGAATCGTCATTGACTTTTTCGATCAAACCTGGTTCTATCCAGATAAGCCCGATGAACGGTACTCTTTCATCCCAGTCGAAACTGCCAATCGAGTAATCATGTGTTGCGGACTTTGCACCCTAGAAGACACCGAAAGCACGCGTCTTCAGGATGTTCTCGATAAGAACATCTCACCGCCTCCAACAGGCGCGTTCGGGGTTACCTCTCCTACGTCGTACCATATTGACGTCGGTGAGAGTCCACCTATTGCGCAGAAACCTTATTACGTTACTCCCAAGTTAAGGGACGTCATGTGGAAGGACGTAGATACCATGTTAGAGATGGATCTAATTGAGCCGTCCAAAAGTGACTGGTCCAGCCCCGTAGTCATGGTTGAAAAGCCGAATGGGGAATATCGCTTCTGCATCGATTTTCGCAAGGTTAATGCGGTAACCAAGCATGATGCTTATCCCATTCCGAATATGTCTGGCATACTGGACGAACTGCGACAAGCTCCCGATATAACTACCTTAGATTTAAGCTAGGCATATTTCCTGATACCTTTAGACCCTGAATCTCGAGAAATCGCCGCTTTTGTTGTACCTGGACGAGGACTCTTACAGTTGAAGCGTATGCCTTTCGGGCTCACTCATGCTCCTGCTACCTTTTAACGTTTGATCGATAAAGTAATCAGAATCTCTATGTATTCGAATGTTTTCGTGTATTTCGATGATATAATTATCGTTACTCGTACCTTTGAGGAGCATCTCGTCTGCCTGGAGAAGGTCCTCCAGAAATTAAAAAAAATCTACGTTAGTCGTGAATCGCGAGAAAAGTCATTTTTGTTGTTCACAAGTACGCTACCTTGGTTTCGTCGTAAATAGCACTGGACTACAGATCGATCCCGAAAAAGTCGATCCTGTATTAAATTATTCCGCGCCAAAGAACTTGAAACAGCTACGTAGATTTCCTGGTATAGGCAGTTCATACCTAACTTCGCTACCTGCGCTCAACCGCTAACTAACTTATTGAAGAATGATTAGGCATGGGAATGGTCTAGTGATCAGGAACTTGCCTTCGCTACCTTAAAAGCTCACTTGACTTCTGCTCCAACCCTAACATATCCAGATTTTGATAAGCCGTTTGTAGTTCAGACGAATGCTAGTGGTGTAGGCTTTGGAGCCGTGCTCACCCAAGAAATAGATGGTGTAGAACAGTTAATAGCCTATGCGAGTCGCTCCCTAACCGATGCCGAAAGGAATTACACTGTTCCTGAACAAGAATATCTCGCTGTGATATGGTCCATCAAAAAGTTACGTTACTACCTTCAGGGCTATGCCTTCAGCGTTATCACCGACCATAGTAGCTTGCGTTGGCTAAATAACTTAAAGAATCCGACCGGCAGACTCGCTAGGTGGGCTCTCGGTTTAATGGAATATGATTACACTATCGTTCATCGTAAGGGGGTACTTCATCAAGTTCCCGATGGGCTATCTCGAGCTCCAGAGGGACTAGTTAATCCTGAAGAGGAGACTCTTGCTACCGTTCGTGAAATTCTAACTACCTTCAATGAGTCGAAAGACAAGTGGTATAAACGTCGGTACCGAGACGTGTAACATGCTCCCTATAAGTTTCCTGATTATAAAATAGTTGCCGATCGACTATTAGGTGTGTGACTCAATTATTACAGATTTTTCAGTAAATTTATTTAATATAAAAAAAATAAAGAAAAACGAACTTAATCTTGAAAATATTGTCCATCGTTTTCTATCACCTTGCGCCATCTCTTAGGTAACATTCGAATGCCGTCGCGAAAGAAACTTGCAGGCTTCAAGGCGATAAAGTCATCGACGAATTTATGCACATCGTCCAGCATTTTAAACTGTTTATCCACTACGGCGTGCTGCATGAACCGGAACAAGTGATAGACGGATGGGGCCAAATCTGGTGAATATGCAGCGTGTGGGAGAACTTCCCATCCCAAGTATAAGAGGGTCTTCTGAGTGGCGCGAGCAACGTGAGGTTGAGCATTGTCATGCAGCAGTATGACTTGCCTACTTCCTTGTCCAATAAATGGCCTTTTCTGACCAAGTTTTTCACGCAGTTTAATCTGCTGTCGGCTGTAGCGTTTCGCAGTCACCGTCTGACCTGTTCCCAGGAGTTCGTAATAAAGCACACCCTTCATGTCCCACCAGATACACAGGAAAATTTTCTTCAAGTGGATGTTCTGTTTCGGCGTCGACGTACTGGATTATCCGGGATCTACCCACGACTTTTTACGCTTGGAATTCTCGTAAAAAATATACTTTTCATTACCTGTCACAATTCTCCACAAGAAGTCCTCCTTTTGTTGCCGGGCAAGCAGTGAAGTGCACGTGTTCATACGTTGACCTAGGTTGTGTTCGGTCAATACATGTGGGAGCCACCTTTCAAGTTTTTGGATTTTTCCTATTTGACGCAAACGCTTAGAAATAGCTGTTCGGGTGACTCCTAACTGAGCTGCAACCTCTTGTTGCATTTGTGTTGAGTCTTCATCCAGTAGAGCTTGCCATTCCGCATCTGTAAACTTTCGAGGCTGTCCAGGATGCGGCTGGTCACTCAGATCGAAATCACCACTTCTAAAACGTATGTACTATTAATTACACGTTTCATAAGATACAACGTCGGCACCAAGAACACTACAAATTGATTCCCGTGCTTCAGAAGCATTTTTTCCTTATTGGAATTCGTATAAAATGCAGTGCCGAATATGCTGTTTATCAGTTGCCATCGTAATCTCTGTTATTCTGAAAGGTTATGTAACTTACATAGACTTGTAGTTCCGTGTTCTGAAACTTTTTATCCAATCCTTTCAAAACCAGAAAAGACCGCGAATATATTTCTATTTTAAATATAATTTTAAGCTCGAAGAAAAAATCTGTAAAAATTAAGTCACACACCTAATATATATCCACCGTCCGAATCGTTTCATCAATACCGAGATAGAAGATTTCGATGCGTGGAAACTTGTGCTACCTAACGAGCTACGTAAACAGGCGATGAGAGAAGCTCAGGAGCTACCTCAATCTGGTCACTTAGCTATCGATAAGACCTACCGACGAGTTTCTCTCAGATATCATTGGCCGTCCATGCTAAATGCCATTACTACTTTTGTCAGTCACCGCGCTATCTGCCAAAAGTGGAAAGTGGAGCAAGCTGCTCCTACAGGACTCATGGGTTGATCAGTTATTGAAGAACCATGGACGACTATAGCCGCCGATATTGAGGGGACAATAACCCCTAGTAAATCCGATTTGCGCTACATTTTCGTAATCCAAGATCTCTTCAATAAATGGATCGAAATAGTTCCCTTGCGTTCTGCTACCGGTAAAAAGATCAGAGAGGTAATCGAACATCAAGTTATCTCACGATGGGGAACGCCCCGAGTATTGCTCACTGATAACGGCATCGAATTTGTAAACCGAGACATTCGGGCCTTAGCGGCCATGACGGGAATGGAACATAAAACCCAGCGTACCATCCGCAAGCGAATCCTGTCGAACGCGTCAATAGAGTCATCAAAATGATGCTGCGAGCATTCACTGGAGAAAATCAAAAGCAGTGGGAAGCTCATTTACACGACTTAAGGTTCGTCTATAATGCTGCCCACCATAGCTCCCAACAAAGCACTCCTGCTTTCGCTAACTTTGATCGAGAACTGACTTCAGCTATCTCTTTGCGTCGCCAAATTGAAGGCGAAATCGAGATCGTTCCGCAGAATCCAGAAGACAGTATTGAACGTGTGAGGCAATTAGATTCCTTGCGACGATTTTTCACTCATGCGTTGACGGAAGCTCAAAATCGGCAAGCTCACTATTACAACCTGTGTAGCCGAGATCGAGTGTTTGAAGTCGGAGATGTAGTTTTGCGTAAATCTCACCCGCTATCTCACGCCACGACACAATTCTCTCCGTCGCTAGCGCAACCTTTCGAAGGACCCTTCGTTGTTTCAAAAAAGCTTTCGCGCACTCGGTATGAGCTCTGTGATATGTTAGGAAGATGCAAAGGGGAAACTTCGATACAAGACCTCAAACGATATCGGCTCCCCCCTAGAAGATGAGTAAAATAGGAAACTTTTTTTCGGCCTGGCGCTACCTGAATAACACTGCCTGTAAGTTCGAATACCTAAGCTCTCTTCAAAAAAATGAAGTTTCTATGCTTTCCGACCTGGTGCTACCTAGACGACCCTACCTATAAGTCCGAACACCTACCTCTAGAAGAATAGCACCTATGCTCCATCGGCATGGCGCTACTTAAATAACATTGCCTATAAGCCCGAATACCTATGCTTCCTCTCCCCAGACAAACCATTTACGATTCTGTGGCAGGACGCTACCTAAAACTCAGGCCCGTAAGCCCGACAAATTATGCTCTCTCTAGACAAACAACTTACGCTCTCTGTAAATTGACAATTTACGCTCCCTATACATGCTGCCTATGCTACCTCTGAATATGCCATCTGCCTTATAGTGTCATTCACCCTCCATTGCTTACCTTGAGGCGTTTAGGCAGGAGCAAGCCCACTCCATAAGACCGTCTCGCTACCTCACGCTACCTTATCAGAGCAATCACGCTGCGCTCTCTTCGGAGATTTTTGCATTATCTCTTATCCTGGCAGAAAAGATTCTTTGTGGGCGTCGGTTCAAGTTTTTCAGCTTCCAAGTACTACTCAAATCTAGATGCCCGGCAAGGACAGGAAGCCAACCATTAGAACCTACCGAGATTCGACATCACTCCTGGACTCAACGTAGCAGACCATAGCAGAAGTCTAAGCCGACACGGAAGAGTCAAACAGCGGGGGGCTGTCACGAAATTCCAGGCGAATCCGTCACCTGCTGAACTCCAGGGTATTTATGTAGAAAATGAAAGAGAGAGAGAGTACAAATTCATAAATCATAATCTTTTCGCCGCGATAAATTTTTATACGGAAAATAAGAGCTACCTGCTACCTTAACTCTACGTCAGAGCTACCTTAAGTTCGGAAAATTACTCAAATTGGTTACCTATTGCGTGGATCGATTCCCTAAAATTTTTAGAATAATATTCATTAAATAAATTCATAAAATAAACCAGATATTTTGCAGATATTTTTGTCGAGTTCAGTTTTTTTGAGTTAGAGTTTAGTATTTTTGAGATTTTTCTACGTAAATTCGGTTGAGGATCAGGATATCACCGTGGAATATTTGGCCAAAATAGTGTGCTACCTAGTATTTCCTGTAACCCTTTTTAGTTTGTCGATAGAGTGAGTACATAGTTCAAGTTGAAATGCTTGCACTCTCTTGCGCGAGAGTGTTAGGGCTTTCAGTTGGAAGCCTGTGGAGACAATCACCCAGTTGACAAAACGGATCGCCATTGGGTTTTTAGTTTTAGTTTTAGTTTGCGTTTTCGTTGGTAAAGCCCTAATTCCTCTCCGGAGAGTACCCTCTATAGATAAGCTACCTTAAGCTTCAGTCGTAGAGCAAAGAGCCGCTCCAATACCTTAGTTTAGTTTGAGTTTGAGTAATTACGATTTAGTTCAGTTAAAATAATTAAAATCAATATGGTATTAAAATTCAAATTTAAATCTTTCAATATTTCGAGCACAATTATCGAGGGAATCGATAGTTCGCATCTCCGACACTCGAGTCAGCACCGTACGGGGCTAGTCTCTACCAGACTCCCTACCACTACGCAACAGGGCCGAGCGGAAGCACGCAGTAATCGCCATTACCGTATCCACCCGGACTACCAAGTGTGAGGTACCCCTCAACGTAGCTCTCTTAAAAAGTTCATTTCTGAAGCAATTGTCGGGGTCAATTAGCCAAAATACCGTCTACATCGATGCTTCAGACCATGGTAAGTAGATAAATAATGCCGATTCTGGGTCAACGATTTAGCGGAGACCTGGTCGTTGGGGCCCCGTAGGGGGGTCAGGTGAAAGCGGCTGGGACGGTGGTTGATTAATTCGCGGATCCGCGGTTTTAATTCACGGGTAAATTAATTCAATTCGCGGTTTGATTAGCGGGTTAATTAATTTTATTCGCGGTTTTTTTCGGTCAAATGGAGCTCTATTGACCACTTGTCAATCCACCCCCCACGAGGGAGTGGGTGAAAGGGTTGATTACTTCGCAGGTCGCGTTTTGATTCGCAGGTTTATCCACGGTGTTGGGCCAAAGAATCCGCCACGAGAGAGCCGGGTATGTGAAAGGGTTTATTAATCCGCGGTTGATTGCGTAATTCGCGGTCAGATCCGCGGGGTCGCGGTTTGATTCGCGGGTTAAGCAATTAATTTGCGGTTCTGGGTCAACGTTTTGATCCACAAAACGTGGATCAAAACGTTGTCAAACAAAACGTGGTCAAACACTGATTTTAAATGAAACTGAACTTGTATTTGCAACATTTTTTTTACACGTTGCACACAATAATCCTTTAATAGCAGTCACATCCTATTCTTCTCTCCGGAACCAATATTAATCCTCATTAGCGATGAGGAGGGCAGGAGGCTCTAAATTGACGGTCAAGTCAATCATCTCAGGGGTCACGTGGATCATCATGATGGTCCGGGTTGCAGCTTGTTCCCGATACGACCTAGGATATCGTGCACCCCAAGCTGCAGGTATCAGCACCCGGGGGATGAGGATAACATGATCCGCTAACTGCAAAAAAGAAAGAGGATAAAGAATGTATACGTAAATATTTTCTAAATCTTAAATTTCAAAAATTACGAGAATAAATTATTTACTTGAGATGGTTCATAAACCTCCCTCTCCGACTCCTCAGACATCATGTTCCTCATCAGGTCCCGCATGAGGTTGGGGCTTCGGTGGTAATCTAGGACCGTTATAGTGGTTTCCGGCTCATCCCCACTGCCAACATCAGAGACATCCTCGAATCCCTCGTCTCGGTTCGATCGATTTGGGAACCACCATCCAAAAAAATGATCACTCAGGAGGAAGATGTGTCTGTTCACCGGCTCATCAACGACAAGATATCCCACCGGCTGCAGGTTGACAGCAATGAAGTGGTCTGCTACAGTCCTCGGTATGTGGGCATCCAAATAATTTTGGGCTATTGCCCGCGAGACCTGGGCCAACACACATTCAGCACCACCCCACTCAACCCAAGAATACCACACATTTTGTGCCACAGCCACATAACCCCCTTGCACCATCACAAAATCCTCTTCACAGTCAAGATCCATCTTAATAGATTTTTTGGAGATGTTCTTCACTTTAATGATGATAGCACTGTGTCTGCAAAGCAGATCAGTCATCCAAAAACTTAGATACCCTCACCAATTAGGTATAGTCCTTCTAATTTTCATCTGCTGCAAACTGATAGGGATGGAAATTCATTGAAAGATGTACGAACGCAATCTTTTGTTTACATAGACTTTTTCGGTTTACCTGGGAACGCACGTGTACTCACAACCCTAAGAAGATGATGTTTGACAAACTGGAGCAGAGTTTCCGAAAGATCTTCATCTGCTGCAAACTGATAAGGATGGAAAATGTATTGGAAGATGTCCGAAGGCAATCTTTTGTTTTGTGACGAAATTCCAGGCGAATTCGTCACCTGCGGAACTCCAGGGTATTTATGTATAGAGAGAGGGAGAGAGAGAAAGAGAGAGAGAGAGAGTAAAAATTTATAAACCGTAATACCTTTTCTGCGCGATAAAAATCTATACGGAGAATTAGAGCTACCTGCTACCTTAACTCTATTTCAGAGCTACGTTGAGTTCGGAGAAATACTTAAATTGGTTACCTATCGCGCGAATCGATTCCCTAAAATTTTAGGATAATATTCATTAAATAACTTCATTAAATAAACCAGATATTCTGCAGATATTTTTTTTTTCGAGTCAGTTTTGTTGAGTTAGAGTTTAGTATTTTTTAGATTTTCCTACGTAAATTCGGTTAAGGATCAGGATATCACCGTGGAATATTTGGCCAAGATAGTGCGCTACCCAGTGTTTCCTGTAACCCTTTTTGGTTTGTCGATAGAGTGAGTACATAAGTCGAGTTGAAATGCTTGCGCTCCCTTAAGCGAGAGTGTTAGGACTTTCAGTTGGAAGGCCGCGGAGACGATTGCCCAGTCGTCGAAACGGTTCGCCATTGGGATTTTAGTTTAGTTAAGTTTGCGTTTGCGTTTGAGTTTTCGTTGGTAAAGTCCTAATTCCTCTCCGGAAAGTGCCCTCTGTAGATAAGCTACCTTATTCCGGTCGTAGATGGAGTGAAGACGCGCTCAGCCATCTCAGTTTCACGTTGAGTTCAAGTAATTACAGTTTTGTTCAGTTAAAATAATTAGAGTCAATTATAGGAAAATTCAAATTTAAATCTTCAAATATTTCGCGCACAATTACCCCGGGAATCGATAGTTCGCATCTCCAACACTCGAGTCAGTACCGTACGGGGCTAGTCTCCCCCAGACTCCCCACCACTACGCAACAGGCCCGAGCGGACACACGCGATAGTCGTCATTACAGTATCCACCCGGACGACCAAGAGTGAGGTGCGAATCGATATAGCTCCCTGAACGAGTTCCTTTCGAGGTAATTATCGAGGCCCCGTGACCAAAATTCCGTCGAATTCAACGCTCCAGACTATGGTAAGCACCCGTGTACTTCTTTAGAGGTGATTAAAAGTGAATTAGTGCGGTTTTTCGGAAAAGCGATTGGACCACGCGGGATGGCGCCGCTACCGCTCGGAATGACGCCAACCCCGATACTCATGGTTTGAAGGGTAGAAAACCCTTCAAACGAACCCAAATGCTCCCCGGAAGCTACCTGAAATTATCTAAATGATAGTAATAATGCTACCTACCGTAACTTTTGGGCTAAAATTCAGGCTTTATGCGTCTCGCTACGGCGATTGATGCAACTCGCTACCTGCTTCATTGCTACATTTTTGCTTGCTACCTTTTCTCGCTCTCTTTACGTAATTATTCTACGCTACCTATTTCTTTATATTTCTCAAACTCACACGAGTTTTGGGAGAAAAATTAGGCTACCTGAATTACTCTTAAGCTACCTTTTACGCGTTTTAATGCTCTCTAGCGTTCGTTGAGTTTTGGATTCCGGTTGAGCATGGGGACGCTATCTTTTTAGTTATCTTTACTTTTATGTTTGGAATCCAGAACAATACAATTATCTAAGCTATCTTGCGGTAATAAATAAGCTACCTATTATTTTAGAAATTCTTTGAGACAATAAGCTACCTATTTTCATGGAGAAAACCTCCATTTCCGGATTAGAAATGCCCCCTTCCAGCAAATCAGCCACGCGGCTGACGAAAGCTCCCTAGCTCATTTTGCTACCTTTTCGGTGGATGAAATCCCCGATTTTGATGCGTTACGAATGGCGTCAGAATTAAGAAAGCCATCACAAAAACGCTCCAGAATTAGAAATTCGATTAATTACCGTCGAAAATAAGAACAATTAGTACATTATCGTGAGCTCTCCCTTTATTACGCGTAGCTACCTCATCTGTTCTCTCTCGCATGTACGCTACCTTCCTATAGTCTCTCTCTCCCTCTCTCTCTCTTTCTCTCTCTCTCTCTCTCTCTCTCTCTCTCTCTCTCTCTCTCTCTCTCTCTCTCT
>NW_021680604.1:16350-41394 GCF_001412515.2 Diachasma alloeum | reverse complement strand
CTCTCTCTCTCTCTCTCTCTCTCTCTCTCTCTCTCTCGTTTAGTTTATAAATACCCTGGAGTGATACAGGTGACGAAATGGCCTGGAATTTCGACACGCAATTAAATGTGTGAGAATTCTATTTATTAAAATTCTTCATTCACAACTCCAGTGGACTTTCAAACTTTTTCTTTGGTAATTATCAAATCCAAAGTTTATTTATCTATATTATAAGATCTTATTTAGAAGTCTGTGGTTGTTTATGATTTTTTGTAAATCAATTTATTGTAATTTATGATCTGTGAAAAATTATTGTCAATTATCATGAAAGTTGCTGTTCTTGCGATGCACACATTCAAGTTATTTAGTTTTTAAATGTTTTTCCGATGAATTTAAAAAAGGTTGGAATCAATTCTTCATATTGAATTTCTTTATGAAACAAGTAGAATATTAAATAGCTTTGTATATTTTGAGTACGATACCCATATTTTGGCAACACCTCACGTACATCTCTCCACATTCTTTCGACGGTCTGGGTGTGGGCATGGCTGTCAGGATCAACGAAATTTAGAGTGTGGTTGACGCTAAGGTGTCTGTAGCCCTCTCCCTCGCACCCCTTATACCCTCGCCATCCATCGGTGATTATCAGCGTGCCTGGGCGTATATACCTTTTAATGTACTGCATTAAGGTGGCTTTCTTCCGGTTTGGGAGTTCGTTCAGGAATGCTTTCTTACTCCCTCGATTGACACCTCCTATGACCCATAGATTTCTTGACCTTCGTCCTTTCCTCATCTTCCGAAAACCAAACACAGCTTCGTCCACCTCAACAACTTTCCCCTTCCCACCGATCCTTCTATTTGTTGATTTCCACCAAATTTCGATAATGAATCTAATGCGTTTACACCACTCAACGATACAATGACTTTTTATATCAAACTCCTTCAAGATAAATGAGTATCGGGCTCCTAGTATACACAGGTACGACACAATAATCTTTTACAATGTTTGTAACTTGATTTTACACCCGGAAAACCAACTGTTCTTCAGTGGACTAGCTGTAGTATCACACACTTTACGAACCGGCTTGTTCTTATGATCGATTTCATAGAATTCGCGACGACACCTGAATAATTTCCTGTGCTCACAGTAAATCATCGGTGAGTGACATTTGGGACACTTGAATTCACTTTTTCGAACGTTAAATATTTGTAGAATTTGAAAAGTTTGATGATGTCATCACAAATGGTGTAAAATTGGAGAAGCTTCATTCTTCGTATATTATACCTCGGCCCGGGACGTGTCGACTTATACGATGGTGTGAAACGGTTGAAAAACTCTCGGTCAGTTCCCCCTCAATCTCCTCCCCACCCCTCATCGATCTCGTCTCACATGACAACCATACCCCCCACATACAAGACCGCGCGGAATTTACGTGTAAATATTGTGATCAAATTGTGCCTGAAAATAATCTTGAAATTTATTTAATTGATGTTACAAGATTGAATTTGGATTAATTTTGGTCGACTTCATCCACCATCACTCACAAAAATCCTGAGATCAAATTTTGTGTATTTATTTCGTGGGATTGGGACCTATAGATCAGCTATACCGTTATAATCATAAAAATCATTCTTTAAAAAAAGAAAAAATTATCAATAAAGAAAAAAAATGAAAATATTGTTCCATTTAATTTGTAATTTAAGCAACAATCCCCTCATCCTCTGCATGGAATTCCATTTCGTTGTATTCACCACCCAAGTACTCTAACTTTGGTGCGCCTTTTTTGATTTCATTCAGCAAACCTTCAAATTCTTCAGGATTATCAATGAAAAACTTTGACATCTGTCGGTTCATGAAAACTGAATAAGCATTATTCAAATAAAGGATCACACTCATTCCATGTTTTGTCTTGACTTTGAAGGTTGCAATAATGGTGTACAATCAGTTCAAGGCAAGGTCAGATAATTTCAGTACAGGAAGTTCTTTCAATTCAGCATTGATTTTGTCGAAATTAGCGCGATGTACTTCATCCTCAACTTTCACGTTCGGATCAGGTTGTATACGGGAACTGTTGGATCCTTCACCCAAGTATTGTAGCGTTGGTGAACCCTTCTCAATATGATTGCAAAAATTCTCAAATTCCTTAGGATTATCATCAAAAAACTAGGCCAATCGGCTATTCACAAAAACTGAATGGGTATTTGACAAATGCAGAATGACGCCTACGCCATATTTGGTATCAACTTTGAAGGCAGCTGTGATGGTGTGGAAATAGTTGCGTTCCAATTCAAATATTTTCACTAAGGGAAGTTGTTTGAACTCTGCAATAGTATTCATCACATTGAAATTTGCTTCATCTGCTTCATTTTCAATTTTCACATTTAAATCAGAATGTAGGCGAAAATTGTTGTATTTCCCACCTAAATATTCCAACGTTGGTGAGCCCTTTTCAGTATGTTGTTGTAAATTCTCGAACATCTTGGGATTTTCAGCGAAATACTTGGCCAGGCGATTATTTACGAAAACTGAGTGAGTGTCTGAGAGATGAAGAATAACACCAACTCCATACTTTGTCTCCACCTTGCGAGCTACAGTAATGATATAAGAGGCTCCAGCTTGCAGATCCACCAGTTTGATAAGGGGAAGATTTTTCAATTGCGCCACAATGTTGATTTTGTTGAAATTCATAATGATTTTTTTCCACGTGGGTATTATACTTAAGCTTAAATTCGAGTCTTCTGCAGATCGGAGCAGAGTATTTTGATGTCACTTCGGAACTGTATAACTTGTTTCATTTCTTGAATGTTTTTCAGGAGAAGGTCGAAACGTTTCTTTAATTCCTGTCGTTTGAAGCTGTCCTTCATGGAGAGCGACGAGATGAACTGATGATGGGTGCAGGAATATTTTCGTTTATCTACATAAATCGCCCACTCCTAAACCTTCATTTGTTTCAATAAATAATTTTATGTCATAGGTGCCCAGAATCACGCGATTCTAACCTCGCTTCGCTCGATAGAATCGCGGATTCTGGGCCCTATGACATAAAATAGTATACGAAACTCGTGCGTAATGGTGTTTTTTGACTCGTGGGATTGTAAAACTCGCCTTCGGCTCGTTTTACAACTTCCCACGAGCCAAAAAACCCATTACGCACTTGTTGCGTAATATATTATTTTTACATTATTATTAATAACGTTTCTTTTTACGAAATGGGAGCGGTAACCATCAAAGGACTGATAATCTTAAGTTCAGGCGCAAAGTCTTTGTATATATACATACGGCCTCCCCTTCTGAACCCTTCTTTTTAAAATAAATATTTACATATTGATATCATTATTAACAATGATTTCACAAGAAGGGGAACGGCAAACAGGAAAGTACCGGAAAACTCAAGTTCAGACATGTCTGGAAAATGTCCAGTGGAGCCAGGTGTCAATGTTTGAAGAAGACCCCTTCTATGATTTCTACAGCAAACTAAAACAGCGAATTAGTTAACCCTTTCACCCCTCGCGGCAGTACGGGTGAACTAATTCATTAATTAATTAATCGACCCTCGAATTTAGCCGTGATCTGCGAATCAAACCGCGACCTGCGAATTAATCAACCCTTTCACTCACCCCCTCACGGGGTGGATTGACTAGGTCACCGAGAGTGTCCCTTGTAAACCAAAACTGTGAATTAAATTGATTAAACAGCGAATTAAATTGATCAATTCACGAATTAAATTGATCAATTCACGAATTAAATTGATTAACCCCTCCACGCAGTGCGGATCCGCGTATTAATCAACCATCCACCCACCCACTTTCATCTGACCCGCCTACTGGGCCCCAACGACCAGGTCTCTGCTAAAACGTTGACCCAGAATCGCCATTATTTATCTACTATGGTAAGTACCAGTGTATTCATTCAGAAGTGGTTTCAAGTGATTTAGTGCGGTTCCTCGGAAATAAAAGTGCTACTTGGGAAATGGCGTCGCTACCTTACTACATGACGCCAATACCTAAGTTTGAAACGCAGGAAACCCTCCAGACGAACTCAATACTACCTTTCAGCTACCTGGAGTTTATCAAAGAGAATTTATGCTACCTAAAATAATTAAGTTTAATGAAAATTTAATCATTTATGCGTCTCGCTTAGGCGATTGATGCTCAATGCTACCTCTTGCTTGCTACCTTTCGCTTGGTCTCTTATATCTTGCTTAATTCTTCGTAATTCCGTGATGCTACCTATTTTTCGTGATTTTCTCCAACTCACTAGGGTTCGAGAGAAATATGTGCTATCTAAAATACATTTTGGCTAGCTTTCACGCGTTTTATAATAATTTTACCGTTCGAGTTTGTGGAATTCCGATTGGGCATGGGGACGCTATCTGTCTATTACCTTAAAATTTTAATGGTTGGAATCCACAAGAATAAAATTATTTAAGCTCTCTTGCGTTAATGAATAAGCTGCCTATTATTTTCTAAATCGTTTGACATCAGAAGCTACCTATTTTTGATGGAGAAAACCTCCGTTTCCGGTTACGACATGTTCCTTTCTGGTAAATTAACCACGTGTCTGATTCAAGCTCTGTAGCTCATTTTGCTATCTTTTTGGTGGATAATATCCCTGATTTTAATACCTTACAAATGGCGAACCCTCGGGAAATAATTATAAATGCTCTCTAAAATCTAGAATGCGAACAATCATCACCCGAAAATAGGGAAACATGTACATTTTTCCTAGCTCTCTCGATTTCGCGTAGCTGCCTAGTTCATTCTTCTCTTGCACTCATGCTACCTTCACGCGTCCTCTCTCTGTGAGATTCGTGTCCACCTCGTGGACAAGACTTTTGCTTCTGCCCATCAGCTTTGGGTTGGGATCGCTTTCCTTTTCATATTAAAAATTACAATCTGCATATTTTCCAGTCTCTTGGATTTTTATGGATTAATTTAGAATATTTAATATTATTTTGAGTAATATTGATGTAATTGTGTATTTGCAAGAATTTACGATTTTGTATTAATTTTGGCAATAGCGGAACACCTCAGTACAATTATGTTTTTTTACTGAATATCGACTCATACTTATCCCATTTAGAGCTTAAGACATTGGTTTGTTGGTTTCTCGATCGATGATTGGCGTTATTAATTGATGTTCTCGAATCCATCCCTCTCCCCACGACCCGCACACTGAGCAACCGAGTGAATCCCGTACCCTCGTAATCAACATTTCTGCATATGGTTTTCGTTATGTTTCTTATCGTTATTGGATTTTTGGGGACAATCAGTATATAGTTTTAAGCAAATACGGTTCCGTTTGCGGTTCGTCGATTCCGCGTTGTTAAAAATCGGCTGGCGCCCTAAACATTCGAAGTGAGCGTTGACTGAGCTGCTGATTGTTCCTGGAGTCCAGTTTTAGCGTTATGGTTTTTGGCGTTTCAGATTTGTCGGATTGCGAGGACGAAGTTAATGATTTGGCCGTGTTTGGATAGTCGAGAAAAATAATTACAAAGACCAAATCGAGAAATCTGGCCAGTATGAGAAATTCACAACAATATAAATTCCTCAATGTTTTTGACCATTCACCTAGCTCTTAGTTGTTTTTTCACAACCTATGATCTCGTGAATGTTTGCTCCAATTTTATAAAATCGCCGGCAATCCCTACGTTAACGGGTTGGAAGGTACAAAATTGTCTCATCTGAACAAATCAGTTCGAGAGTCTTAGCCCTGTTCGGAAGGCGTCGGTCGAACGCATCTTACATTCCTTTCAAAGTGAATACTGGAGCTGTTCATTGCAATCTAAGTTTTTCAAAACTTGAGTGAGAAGGATCTTTTCAATTGAAAAATGGACCTTTTTTTGTCCCTCTTGTCAAATTACCAACGCAATCTCTAATGTGTGTAATGCGGCAATCTCCTTGCAGTGTCAATTGACACCTTTTCACTCTCGATTGGTCACAAAATTTTCTCTACGTATCCCCCACATTTGGCCTGGGAATAAATTGTGAATTGTTTATCACAATTCGTAGACTTCCACTCGTGAACCCGATGCTATAATAGTCTCCCCCTGTTAGCTAGTTCAACTCTGCTTATTTGCTTTCATGCATCCTATCTGAGAAATAAATTATGATATCAAATCCTCCAGGGATCTTTTACTTTCACCTGGTACCAGGTGCTTGTGTTATGACAGCCATAGAAGCTCTTCCATGGCCTCTGTTGTTAATGTTTCTCTTTGTCGTCAACAAAGTCTACTCTTGAAAGATTGTGGATTTTTATAAATGAAAGAAAATTAACTGCTGTTCAAGATCTAATTCGATTATCCTGCACATTTTTAGTGGCAGTGTTCAAATAAGGAACAGCGTATGAAACAGTGAACTCCACCAAATTAAACAACATTGGGAAAATATCCAACATTCCAAAGATTGGTGAGCAAGTTTTCAAACTATGTCCTAGTAGATCACGATGCACTCACACCTAGTATCCCGAGTGTATTCTGATCTACCAAAGGTCTTTCACACTCAAGGTAAATCTGTCAATTGTTCACCTTAATGGAAAACTGTTTTTCTTTTGACGTTGAGTATTTCGCAGAGACGACAAACGTTCTGTGACATTAGACTTGAGAATAGTCTCAAAGTTGCTTTAAATCTAGATTTCCCGATACCAGACAGGATACAATCTTCTCGCCCAGGCAATCCACAGCCTGTTTCTTTTTTTATGCTTTGAAAGACAGCATTTTTGCACAATCAATGCAGCTTCCTGTAGTATGTTGAGATTTTCGATATAACATCTCTAAGCTGTTTGTTCATTCAGAGAGTTCTGTTGTACCCAGCGTGGGGGGTACTTATAAATACAGTAAGTTCTAGGCTTAAAGGGATAAATCCCACCAATGGTTTATCGGTATTTAAATATGAGAATTTATTACATGATTATAATTACTGTGTCATCTGACTGATTGCAAAGAGTTTACCACTTTTGTACGCGTCGGAGTCCAATTCAGGTCTGTTCTCTGCAGACCCAACCGTCTCTTAAATAATACATTGATTGTTTATATTTCATCACTTGGTCAGCATAATCCAGTTACGCTGGTAAGTGTCACGCTGACAATGCTGTATGTCCACATATTAAACAATAACGCAATTGACCAAATCTGGGGCATAAAAAAAAATACAATAAAAAAAAAATCTGAAAAAATCGATAAAAATCTGGGGTGTTGAGGCTGCGGTTCAATAGCTCTGAATCTCCATAAACACTGACTTGATGGATTATACCCAGAGAACAATTTTTGCTAGTTCCATCTAAAATTTCACGGGACATCAGCAATTTGTCGATAAATTGTCGACATACTGTTTGCTGGGTATTGTCCTATAGCCATCTTGGAGTCGATACAAGCTGATTCTCAACTCACATTACTAAGTATACAGCAACTCCAGCTACTGTGAGAAAACGAGAAAGTCTGGAAAGGTTTAGAAGTACGATTTGTACATTTCTATAATTACCATATCCGCGGTTGACCCAAACCTTCTTTGTCAAAGTTCCATTGAATATGGTTTAGTCTATAACCATTCTTTTTGTCCATTGACATTTGTCTTTAAACTCATCAATTCACATGATCATATTAAATGTAGGGTTTATTGAAAAAAAAACAAAAAAAAACAAAAAATTGGCTGGTCTGTGAACATCTACAAGTTGTTCAAATCTCGACGAGGCTCGAATATAATTGTACGATCGAACTTCACTGACAGGTAAGTTCGTTTGATGGTTATATAAAGAGCCTCGTCGAGAGATTCAGTCGCCCCCAACTGGCTTTCCCAAACCCTGTCCAATTTTTTCTACACTCTTGCTTAACTTTAAACTAATGATAAGATGGCGAGCCCTCACTGCCGAAGTGCCACGGCCAACTTTTCCTATGATCTCTGAAGGCATGTGGCTCCATCTAGCTGCAGGCGGGCTACTACAAGTTATTCAAATCTCTCGACGAGACTCTTTATATAACCACGATCGAACTTTACTTACAGGTAAATTCGTTTGATCCTACAAATATGATCCCTCACAAGGGAATATGACCACTGTAATGTGAGGACTCTGTAGGTAAGCAGCCCTTCTCAGACGAAATCGACCAAGTTAATGCTCCATACTCATCCCTCGGAGTGATGGACAAAATACGGCTGAACGCCGTGCACATGACCAGAACTCTCGTGGCGGTGAAGAAGTTTTTAGTACTATCTATTACTATGCTATAGATAGGTGACTTATACAGTATGCCTTAAAACTCATCGTATATATTATGAGGATAGCTCGGGAGGGATTATTCTGAGAAGAAAAGTTCAATAGAAATGTTGTCTCTAGCGCTGTCTTAAGGATTTGTTCCGCAAGAAAGTAAAAATCCACCGCAGATCATGGTGTATTCGAAAATTCGTATCTTGTTTCTTACTTGAGTGGAGGAAAGAAAATAATGTCAATCGACTGGGAACACAATGGACAATCATCAGAAAAAATGTCCTCCTATCATAATGACCGGATAAAGAAACCCGTCATGAATTTCAACACGAGGTAACATTTGATTCTGATATGTAATAAGAACCTAATAATGCGTGTCAACATAAAAAAACTCGTATCTCCACTCTCATTTATTATGGAAAGATGGAATTGATTGTAATCATCCAAAATTCAATACCATCATCCCTCCACTTTAAATGGTAAAGAGGATATGAATTTTCTTTTGGGCAATTGCGCATGATTATCTACCCTTTTTCTGTGGCAACTCATAAAAAAGCGTCGAAGACGGAAATCTCATTGGAGTTTTCATCTCCAAATGACCTTTCCCCCCCACCCGCGAGCTACCCTAACGATATGTACGATGCGTTTTGGAACGCCCTGTATAGAGAATCGACTGGACACATGTTGGATTCCGGATTGAAAAAATCGAGATACGCGGCAGCGTATCGGCCAAGAAAAGTTTTGACTCCGATTGTACAAAACATCAGGCCGATCGCTGCCGTGTATCTATACACGAAGCAACTACCCCCTCCACTACCTCCGAATCATATCCATTAAATAAAATAGAAACGTGACCAGCTACATGAAAAATACTCTTAGTTACATTATATAAATTGGGCACAAGCGTCTCATTGATGTAACTATTTTTTTGCTCGAAGCAATATTTAAAAAAATACGTGCATAGCAACGGGTTTATATGTACATTCTCGCATTTCACATCAACTCCTATCATTTTTTGTTACGAAGTTGGCAGCAGTGCAATACAACCACACGCACCAAGGAGGGAAGCTCGGGAATTTACACATTGAATATGGTGCACGAATGATGAATTCCACAGATATTATTCAATCGAGTTTTGTGCACAAATGAATTCTCGAAGAAGCAAATTCAGTCGGAAAATCTTGAATAAATAATTAAAAGTCGGTGCAAATAACGACTGTGGAATAGAACTATTTGTTTTACTTCGATTGTTAATTGGAAAGATGATTTATCGTGTGAAAAATAAATGAGCCGAATTGAATTGAAAATGAAAAAATTTACAGGATATAAAAACGATTCCTTGTTTATTTTGAAAAAAATTATAAAATCTCCCTAAAAGAACAAAAACAAATGTTTTTGTAGAAAAACTGCGCCAAGAAAAAGTTTTGTTTGTTTCGCACTGGGAAGTAGAAATTTTTGAAAAATACAAAAAAATGAAAAACAAAGCCAAGTTAGCAATGTCGAATAAACGAAAATAGTGCACAATCAGATTTCTATAAGAGAAATTGTTTCAAATCGAATGACCATTTAAACAAAATTCTTGATGAAATAAAAAATTAATAGATGGAGGACCAACGTTCTTTTTCAACTCATTGTATAGTATCAATCTAATTCTCCATCTTCTGATCCGCGCCAAGGACGTTGGTCCTCCTTCTACTAATTTTTTATTTCATCAAGAATTTTTTTAAAATCCTCATTCGATTTGAAACAATTTCTCTTATAGAAATCTGATTGTGCACTATTTTCGTTTATTCGACATTGCTGACTTAGCTTTCTTTTTCATTTCTTTGTATTTTTCAAAAATTTCTACTTCCCAGTAAACAAACAAAAAAAAATTTCTACTTCCCAAACAAAACTTTTTCTTGGTTACTGTTCTTCAATGATACACGAAATCTTTGCTTGTTTGACTAAAATACGAGTAAACTTGGATACTTTGGGAATCTTCCTGGCGAGAAGCTATTACTGGTTCGACTGTTAATTTTATTCGAAAATAGTGGGAGTGCAGAGGATTCAGTGAGTCCTCGGTGGGTGGATCGTAAGAGTTGGAGGAACTGGAGGAAGAGAGGCCTATGGTCAGTGATTGGCTACTTTTAGGTAGAGGGTTGAGCCTGAGAGGGTCGCACTTGACGGGTAAGGAGAGGTACGGAGTAGAGAGGGATTCTAAGTACCGAGCTACTAGGGAAAGTACCCAGGAAAGCAATCAAACGATTTAGGAGGACTTGGTAGACACGTGGTTGTTATAAAAAATTCGGTAAATAATATTGGGGAAAATAACGACTATACAACACGCACATATCTTAGTTTTGAGGCTTTCGCGGCCATTATTAATGACGCGGTTGGCTTCCGGATGGATGCCGCGTTGAGTTTCAGCATTGCGCCGACGTTTCGCAAACATTGCAGTCTGCATCTTCAGGGCTATGAGCTCCGATTCTGAGCTCCGATGTGTGGGGGCAGTCCTTATATACCTTCCCTTGTGGTGGTGGGCGAAGGGGAAGGGGGGGGGTCAGCCAATCATATGTTTTTGATTGATCAGCTGGTCAATTAAAAAATTAAAATTTTTTTTTAATTGACCAGCTGATCAATTAAAAACATATGATTGGCTGACCCCCCCCCTTCCCCTTCGCCCACCACCACAAGGGAAGGTATATAAGGACTGCCCCCACACATCGGAGCTCAGAATCGGAGCTCATAGCCCTGAAGATGCAGACTGCAATGTTTGCGAAACGTCGGCGCAATGCTGAAACTCAACGCGGCATCCATCCGGAAGCCAACCACGTCAACACACACATATGCTTTTTCAAGTGTCCTAAAGTTAAAAATATAAAATTTTTTTTTGGGACGGCGTGTTACATATGGGTGATTATCTACAAATTGTTATGTTCTTGTCCTTCAACTTTTCCAATCTCAAAATGATGAAATAAGAATCAAATTTTTCCGGATATTGGGAGACACTAGAGCATTCCATCGTTTTCATGAAATATATGCCATTCCGTGACTGATTCATTGGTTCTAGAGAGCTGAAACCCGCCTAAATGTCCCCACCGTGGCATGTGCTTTTTATGAAATTCGAGATTTTGTCAATGAAACCGAGTAAATAAGTGGCTCAAAGAAAATTTGCTGAACATAAATAATGGAGAATGTTACTAAGTATACTTTCATGAGCTATTTTCAGAGGATTAACTTTTTATGTACACCAGGATGATTAAAAAGTTTATTCACGCACGCACCGAAAGTCTGTAATGAAGGAGTAAGGCCCAGTATTTACACCAGTAAAAATTGACTGGACACATGTGTACTTCGAAGAAAGACTACTCGAGAGATGAAAATCATAAGTCACAAATGATTCTGTCACTATCGTGGCCTCATATTTGTTACATGTCGAGTAATTAATTAGATAAGTAGAGACAGGATTCAAAGTTCTTGGCGCGGAGTTTTCCAACTCACTGTCTCGTATCAATCTGTATCTTCTAATCCGCGCCAAGAACTTTGATCCTGTCTCTACTGAATTTTTTATTTCATGAAGATTTTTTCAAAGATCCTTCTATTCAGAGTTATCCTCTCCAAAATAATCTGATAGCACACTCCATGATCCATTGAACAATTCTTGACTTGGCTTTGATTTTTATTTCTTCATTTTTTGCAAAATTTCTATGGGAATTGTGGTTTCCAGAAAAAAGTGTTTCTCTTTTCCAGAAACGACCCCACAAAACTTTTTCTTGGCGCAGTTTTTTTGCAAAAACTTTTGTTTTTGTTTTTTTGGTAAATTTCAGTCATTTTTCCAAAACAAGCACACGATCATTTTCATATGAATCGAATTTTATTTTTTTCCGCGGAACAGAAACTATTTTAAATCACTTCTGCTATAAAATAAAAGGATTTTTTTCCTACATTTATTTATAATTCATGCTCCGATTCGATTTGAGAATTTCGTGGGAAAATCAAACGTTCAAATTACCCGCGTGAACTAACCTCAGAAATAAACTCGCCCACATGTTATTCACGGACTGAGTTAAGAATCTAAATTAATCGAGGATAGGGGAAAAATTTCCATGCAATATACAGCGCTGTATGATCTTGTTCATCAATTTTTCAGTAATTTTCACAATAAGTCGATGATGAGTCTAAAAAATGAAAATCAGTAGAATTCAAGGAGAGAGAAAGAGTAATACGCTCTTTAAATTTCCCTCCTTTTTCTCTCTCTGTGAGTATTACAACACGCACTATTTTTACGCTCTCTGCTTGAATGCTTTTGCTGCTTATTGCTGCCTCCGGGCGTTTTTGTTGCAGGCTTGTTGCACACTCTATCTTGCAACCAATACCTGGTGACTATTTACTTCACTGTTGGTTACATTATTTGCTTCTAATCCTGCATTCTAAATATTCCTGTGTGCCCCCTAACCTACAATTTTTCGCTGTCATCGTTTGGTTGTCTCTCTCATTTCCACTTTTCCTGTCAGCCCTGGTGAGTGGATTTTGAACTCAGTGTGTGGAAGCCTGCTTTACCATCTGCCCGTTGCCATCTGCTTTATCGACTGTGGCTTGCTTATCAGCGCGATGCCTGATCCCTGCTTTCAACCTCACTCGCCATTTTTACGAGCGACAAAATGGCCGATGGAGACAAGCTGGTGTGTGCTAAGTGTGGCCACTCTGGCGGTGGCAAATTGGTACTTTGTCGTGATTGCGACTGCAACTTTCATCCTATATGCATGAAAACTCAGATTTTTGTGAATGCAAATGGGTCTAACCTACGGATGTGCCAACCGTACTACACGGCCAAGGGTATGTCTTCTCCGACTCCATCGATGCGCACTCGCAAAGGTTCTGCCAGCTCTACTGGTTCAGGTTCTTCACGCTCTGGCGCTATTAGCCCACTTGTATTGCCGAAATCATCACTTCCAGATCTAAGTATTCAGGGTGATCAACAACCGCCATCTGATGTGGCAAACACTCAATACATCGTTGAGATCCTAGCAATGATTTGCAAACGTTCTGAGAACCTTGATTCTTTCTCCAACAAGCTTTGTTCTGTTCAGTCCGAGCTCTTCCCCGGCAAGTCCGAGCTCTCTTCTGTCAGGTCTAAGTTATCTGCCTTGGACCACCTGCCTGCGCTGGTCAAGCGTGTGGATGATGTTGAGGGCATCGTAGCTAAACACCGTGAAGAGATCCGTGATTTAAAGAAGTCTGTTGCTGATCTCACGGCCAAATTGGATACTTTACCTGCCACCTCTGTTTCGTCCTCGTCCCCTGATGCTGCGACGTTGCAGCGCGTTGTTGCTGCTGTCAACTCTAGTTCCGTCAGTTTTCAGCGCTTTGCAGGACAGCACCAGATTGGCACTGAGCTTATCATCTCTGGTTTTCCGGAACGAGAAGGTCTCACTGAACCTGTTCCCTTGGCCTTGGCAGTTCTGCTCTCACTGAAACCTGATCTTGATCCCTCCACTGTCTCCAATGCTCGATTTATGAGGAAACCGGTGTGTCTGTCTGCTTCCGCTACTGCCTCAAGTGATGCTTCTCAACAACCAGCTAATCCTCGCCGCTCGCGCGTGTCTATCGGTCTCAAATTCACCACCGCCGAGTTGCTTTACGCCATCATTGATGCCAAAAAAGCCAACGCTAAGCTGCTGTTCTCAGCTGTTGACAGTACCACCCTGCCCTGTACAATCTTCTTTCTCTCCAGCAGACCCGAATGGTTCTCACTTTCAAGTGAATATTAACGAGCTCATCTCTACTAAGACCTATAGACTCCGGGGCAAGGCTAGATCCGTCTTAAGACAATCTGATTTCCGATTCATCTGCACGAGAAATGAGATGGTCTTCGCCAATTACAAGGAGGGAGACGGTCTACACGATAAACTCCCTAGCTGACATCGACAAAGTTGCGAGCCTCCACTCAGCTGCATCTTCCTGATTTTTA
Source organism: Diachasma alloeum (assembly GCF_001412515.2). Classification (NCBI taxonomy): domain Eukaryota; kingdom Metazoa; phylum Arthropoda; class Insecta; order Hymenoptera; family Braconidae; genus Diachasma; species Diachasma alloeum. Next base: position 27,262 of record NW_021680604.1, on the reverse strand, counting down.
GCCCTTGGGACTCACTCCTCACACAACTAACATCTCAACAGGCTTTTTCTTCTTCCACACCTCAATCTTCAGCTGTCAAGTCATTCAGGGGCCCCACTTCAAATACTGTCTCTAATAATCAGCTTCATGCTTGCTGTCTGAATGTAAATTCTCTTCGCCGTCGTCTTGACACTATTAAAAGTTTTTTCAGCTCACAGGCTATGGTTTATCATGTTACTGTGGTCACAGAGACGTGGTTATCAGCTGCCATCCCCAACTCCATCCTTAACATTCCCTACTATCACTTACTCAGACGTGATCGCAATGAGCATGGCGATGGTGTTGGCATTTATTACCATGATTCTGTCAAAGCCATGGTCATTACTGCCTCTAACTCTGTCTGGGCGGATAAGCCAGGGCATGTGGAGTATCTCTTTTGTGAGATCCAGCCTGTGGGCCCCTCACCGGTCTTCGTTGGAGCCATCTATCGCCCGCCTCATGCTCCCTTTCACGTGCCCGTCAACTTTACCGAGCTCCTGGCGACAGTTCTAGATGGCTTCAGCCAGAATCTGCTCATGGGGGACTTCAACGCTGACCAGCTGTCTCATAATAATGCTGATGCGCAATACATCTGTTCGCTGATGCATGATCTCTCGCTGAAGTTGGTCAACCATGGTGTCACTCACTTAACTCTAAGTTCCTCCATGTGGCTGGATCCCTGTCTCACTGATGACTGCGACACTGTCACGGGTTGGTTCACATCTGAATGTCCCATGGCTGCTGGTCATCACCTCATCTCTACCTCGATCGCCATCGAAGGGTGCAAGCCGCATGCAACGGTGATTGCATCTCGTCAATTGTCACGTCTTCTGAGGGGTGAAGTTATTGTCGACTTCCAGAAGACTCTCCAATGCTTTCCCCCTGTCTCATCAAATCCTGACGAGCTAGCAGAGATCTTCACTCACACTTTCCTAGAGTTAGTTGAGACTCATGCTTCGCTGCGTGAGATGCTAGTAAATTCGGCAAAGATGGCCCCCTGGCTCAACGATCATCTTCGACAGTCGTACCGCACGTGCAATATCTCTACAGACGGTTCAAGAAGAGGAGAAATCCCCTGCGACTGCTTGAGTTTCGCCAGGCTAGAAGTTTCCACTACTCCAAGCTAGCTGAGGCTCGCGCTAGCTACTATCATTCTCGACTATCTGGATTATATGGAGCGGCACTGTGGAGGAGCTTCGAAATCTTGCTCTAACACCTGGCTTGAGCATTAGGCCTGTCATCTCTGCAGATGTCCTGAATTCTCACTTTGCTGCTGTATCTACCGTGCCGTCTAGCATTCAGCCTACTTCTACCTTGGCTTGCTCAATGCATGAGCTGCCAGTGGCCCCTGTGAGTGGCCCTTCCTCTGCTTCCACGTCGTTCACCTTCAGCCAAGTGAGCTGGCTCAACATCCAGGCTGCGATATCCTCCATCAAATCCAATGCTGTTGGTGCTGATGGAATTTCAAGGAAAATGGTGCTCCACACCCTACCAGTTTTATCAGAGTGCCTGCTCACCATCATGAATCGATCGTTTCTGGACAGTGTCTTCCCCTCAATTTGGAAAAGGGCTATTATTGTTCCTGTTGGTAAAGTCAGCTCTCCGAAGTCGCCTTCTGACTCTCATCCTATTGCACTGCTGCCTTTTCTAGCGAAAGTCTTGGAGAGATTGGCTTACATCCAATTGTCCTCATTTTTACAGGAGCATAACCTGCTTGACCCTCGGCAATGTGGCTTTAGACCTGGCCAAGGCACTCAGACGGCCTTGCTGAGACTTGTCAATGACATGAGAAGGAATGTTGATGACCATAAAATCACTATCTTGGTTCTCTTCGACTTCTCCAAAGCATTTGATACAGTCTCTCACTCCCTCCTGCTGAGCAAGTTGACGGATCTTGGGCTGTCTGCTGGTGCTGTCGCGTGGTTTCGTTCCTATCTCACTGGACGATCCTAAGCGGTTAAAGGTGATCATGAGCTCTCCTCTTTTCTTGAGACCAATGCTGGAGTTCCCCAGGGATCCATCTTTGGTCCTCTACTGTTCTCACACTTCATCAATGACATCGGCCGCTGCATACATGAAGCTCGACATCTTCTTTATGCCGATGATCTCCAAATCTACATTGGCTGTGACCCATTCGATCTCCAATGCAGCATTCAGCGTCTCAATACCGATATCTCCAGGATCCAGGATTGGGCTATTACAAATCGTCTGCAACTCAATGTCAGCAAGACTAAGGCAATCATATTGGGTGCTCGACGCTACATCAATTCCATTGATGTCTCTTCTTTGCCTCCCCTGGGCTGTGCCGGTGCTGCCATTGAGTTTGTTAGCAGTGTGAGGAATCTGGGGGTCTTCTTCGACAGTAAACTCACCTTCAGCAGCCATATCTAGTAGGTCACTGCCAAGATCAATTCAGCATTCTATCAACTCTATAGCCTGTGGAAATATATTGATGTGCCGCTGCGCAAATTGCTGGTCAATGCTCTCATATTTCCTCATATTTTCTACTGTTTGGTTGTGTTGCAAGGAGTGGGTGTGGTGCTGGATCTTCAGCTTCAGCGTCTGATCAATCGTACCGTACGTTTCGTCACGGGGCTGCCTCGTGATGCGCCAATTTCTGTTGCCAGGCAGAATCTTGGCTGACTGACGATCTCAGGCTACAAGGCATCCACGATTGCGTCCATCATGTACCAAGTACTGCGCACTGAGAACCCTGCATACCTCGCTGAACTCTTTGCAATATACTCTTCTGCTAGGCCTGGCCGCCATGCCCTTGCTCAGCAGGCCCTGGTTGTGGCCAACTTCCGGACTGACACTTTCAGAGCTGCCGTCGCTGTCGCTGGTCCTGAGGTCTGGAACAGCATCCCTACCCAGATCAGGGAGATGCCCTCATTCGCTCCCTTTAAGCGAGAACTGCGGAGATGGATGCGTGATCTTGATGTATCATCGTAATTCAGTTGGCCATCTGCTCGCGTCTTGCAATCTGTGCAACTCACTTGCTTATTCTCTAGCCTCTTGTCTTTATTTTTTGCTTCATCTCTTGCTTTGTTTTATTTTGCTGCTTCTTATATACGTATGTTATTTTCCATGTAATCACTTTGTTTAATTTTCTGAACATCTAATCTAATCGAATTCAATCCTCCGCGCGTGAGGTTGGAGCGCACTGCTACCAACTTCGTAAACTAAATCTCACACTTGGTGCTCAGAGATAATGTGAAATGCGAGAATGTGGATATGATCCCATTGCTATGCGCGTAATTTCCTTAATATTAAGTCGAAAAAGAAAATAGTGACATCAATGGAAAGCTCGTGGCCGATGTGGTGGAACTGATGCTACTTTTTTCGTAGGTTATCACGTTTTCATTTTATTCAATAATTGAGTTTCGGAGGTAGTGGAGGCGGTTGCTTCGTGTATAGATACCCGGTAGCAAGCGGCGAGTTTTAAAACTTTTCTTGACCGATACGCTACTACGTATCTCGATACTCGAAAGATTTCAAATAAATCAATAAACTTGTTCTATTATCTGAAAATCAAATTTCTTGATTGAAATACGAAGACTTGTCAAGTTTGGTCACCACCGTGGCAGTAAAAAATGAGCAACACTCTATCATTCTAAATCTTTTGAAGTTGTAGTAGAGCGATGCTGGGACTATACTTCTGGACCATAATGACATATAGAAACAAAAAAAAAATGGTCTGCAGACATGTTCAGATATTAAAAAATGTGCGAGGTGAAAAATCATAATTAGTAGAGTCTCCCATATAGCGTAATCAGAGAAGTAACATGAATTGTTACGTCTTTCACTTACCAATCTCCTCAAGAGTAGGCACTCCATAAATGTCATCGTGATCTTCTTGTAGTGGAGTGTAAGCAGTACCAATGGTTTCAGCGGTTACAATTGCTACTGGTGGATCCGGAGGATCCATTCCCTGTACAATGGTTTGAAACTGATGGTAAGTTAAGGGAGCCTTTCCTTTATTCTTTTCGAGTATTCTGAAACCAGCAAAAAGTTGCGAAATTAGAATTGGTGATTACATTGAGAAAAATCGGATGTTCCTTCATGGCACGGTGCTCACAATTCAAAGCATTGCGGCCATAACTGCGTTCAAAGATACGCAATATTCATTCAAGTGGTAACGGTATATCTTACATCTGTTGAATTTTAGAATTATCCTCGTGCACATAGTCCCAAAAGAGACGCTCTTAGTGCAAATTCGAGGAAATGGTCATTCAAAGGCCTACGAAACTTTGACTCGTAGACAACAACCGAAATTTGATGGAAGCGACGCATCTTAACCCAAATTTTTTAAATAATTGGAACTGAGAAGAAAAACATGTTGGGCAGAGCGGGATAGATACAACTGTCTTTCCAAGTCAAATGGGGAAAAAATATCTACAAAAATTCATGTGTCCGTGCCATGGACCTGCAGTACCAGAAAGAATCATCGTGCTGCATCAGGAAAGATTTTCCTGGGCGGTTGCGTTGGAGTTTTGCGCAAGGACGGAGTTGACTTACGAGCCGAAGGCAACAAAATCGCAAAAGTACGGGACAAGATATTTTGTAAGGATTTTCAAATTTGTTGCGGACACTAGGTGACTCGAAATAGTAGACAAAAGCTGACCCCTTGAGTCGACCGAACTGTAACTAATCAAAACAGGTAGTGACCGATGTATAGGAATTTTCTACAGTTGGAATCTGATTGTGTGTGATCAAACACTTAAGTGTACAAAGGTTTATCGTATATAGGAGTCAGAAAGAGATCAGACTAAGAGAAAGATACCCTATAGTTTCCTTTTAGTAAAAATGAAAATTTATTATAATGCACACTTTGAAGATACAGGAAAAATCTAAGATGAAACCGAGGTATATGTTAGAGGTGAGAAATGATAGTGTGATACGTGTTGTATTTTGACTTACAGGTGTTGAAAATCGAAAGGGAGGGTGCGATCACTCACGTATGAAGTCTCCGGATACCGTTGACTGCCTCGAAAATTGGGGACTCTCAATAGTCCGCGAGCTCAGGCCTATTAAGAGGGCTAATAATGTAGATAAAAGTGATGACTTTGATGACATTGATGGTTCAGATGATGTTGATGATGTTGGTGATTTTATTGAATCAGCGGTTCTGCGAACTAAACTCGTAGACTCCGTACACAGGAGCTCCGTTGAGGAATTTTTATAGATTTACGATCTCCGTTGGATACAACGTGTAGATTAACAGGCGAAATACTCGTTGAGGAGATCCACTTGTTCAGTGAGATCTCGAAGTTCAGCCAAGAAGAGTAGCCACAAATGATTTTGATAATGATACTAGGGACTTCGCAGAAGGATGACAAGACGCTCGGAGAATTTAATGTGGATTTGAAGAAATTAATTCTTTCACCTGGCCAGTGAGAGACAGAGAGTAATCCACAGGATTCTGATGCTCAACGTAAGAGGTTACTGCCAAATCTCGATTCAGGAAGTTCACTTGAACGGTGAGACCTTATTGATGAATCCAGATGAATCGTTACGAAGAGTTCGAGCAACTTGATGTGTAGATGAATGCAGATGAGGTAAGACTGACTCTCAGGGGGAAAATTCATCCCTCTATATACTGATTGAGCCCCATAAGCCAACAGGCTGTGGTCCCCCTTCGATTAATTTGAAAATTCGTTGGTAGTCGGGGACGCGAAAAAGTTATATAAATATCATTCTTATACATGGTAATCATAGGAAAATGAGAAGTCAGGTGGTATCCAGTGTTGTATTTGACCGTTTCCTACACTCCCTGAGTAAAGTAGGGGTCGCATGACAGGTGATGGTGGAACATGGCTGAATAAAACCCAATTTTGAAGTACCACCCTCAAGTCCTGTTCTCAATATAACAATTTTGGGTATCCTGTAGTATAGGGAGCTCATAAACTTGTCACTTCTACTGACATTATTGGCTTCCGGATGGATATTATTGGCTTCCGTAGGGTCAGGGAGGGGGGAGGGTCAACCACTCATGTTTTAATTGATCAGCTGATCAATTGAAAAACCGGGAGGACGGTTTTCCAAATAGGGTTCACTTGATATCCTCTGTTCCTGTTGAGGTTGTTAGGGTTTTTATAGATCTCCAAGCCTTCTCGGTATTTCCTTTTGAAATATCCTTGAGACTTGGCCAATATTCTGGTTTCATCGTACTCGATCCTATGTCCAGTGTGCATCCCATGTTCAGCAAGTGCAGACTGTTGTAAGTGACCGTATTTGGAACACCGTTGATGTTCCTTGATCCGTGTACTGATCTTCCTCCCGATTTCACCAATGTACACTTTTCCGCATGAGCAAGGGATCTCGTACACTCCTGGTATACTCAGAAGTGGTCTGTGATCTTTCGCACTCGGCAGCATCTGTCCAATCTTCTTTGGGGGTTGGAAGATTGTTTGGATGTTGTGTTTGCCGAGTACTCTGCTGATGTGTTCAGTGGTGCCTCTCATGTAGGGGAGGAGGGCGACTTTAGGTTTCTCCCGATTTTCTTCAGGATTAATCTCCTCTTGAGGAGATGAGAGCTTGCTCTGTAGTTTTCGCTTGACCTTTCGAATTTGTTGAATGTTATATCCACTCTTGGTCAGAGCTATTTCTAGATGTTCAACTTCGTTGTGACGTTGGACGGTTCGGAGATTGTAAGAGCTCTGTACATTAGGGAGCTATCGACAAAGTTGTTCTGGGAGGAGCGGTGATGGAAGGCGGCATTGAGGTACCTGTCTGTGTGGGTCGGCTTGCGATGTACTTGATGACCCAGAGTACCATCCTCATTGCGACAAACCAAGATATCCAGAAATGAGAGGCATCCATTCTGCTCAATTTCCATGGTGAACTTGATGCTCGGGTGCTGAGCATTCAAGAACTCCAGGAATTGGTTTAGACCAGTCCTCCCATGTGGCCAGATGACAAAGGTATCGTCCACATACCTGAACCACACAGCAGGTTTCTGCGCTGCTGACTTCAAAGCTTCGCTCTCGAAGTGTTCCATGAATATATTTGCAATGATCGGGGAGATGGGAGAACCCATTGCTGCTCTCGATTTTTGCTCATAGAACTCTTCTTCGAACTGGAAGTATGTGGAGGTCAAGCAGTGCTCAATCAAGGCGAGGAATTGGGGAGAGATGTCGTTGGACTCCTTGATTATTGCCAAGGTTTCCAGGATTGGGACGTTGGTGAAGAGTGATTCTACATCAAAACTAACTAGGATGTCGTCTGGAGAAGTCATGAGATTCTTCAGTTTGTTGACGTAATCGAGCGAGTTCTGTATGTATGAACCATTCAGGCCTATCAACTTTTGGAGTGGTTTCGTCAGAAACTTGGCCAGCTGGTAAGTTGGCGCTCCAATGTTGCTGACGATGGGCCAGAGAGCAATAGACTCTTTATGGATTTTGGGAAGTGCATAGAGTCTAGGAGGGAAGGATTCTTTGGGAGTGAGGAATTTTGTCAGATCGGCTGAGAGTCCAGTCTTCTTCAGGAGATCAGTAGTTTGGCGCTCAATAGTCCGAGTAGGATCTTTCCTGAGCTTGGTGTAAATTCTGAAGTCACCCAACATCACACAGATCGTTCCGGAGTAGTCGTCCTTATCCATAACCACCGTATTATTTGCTTTGTCTGCCGGAAAAATAATGAGATTATTATTCTCCTTTAGACTACACAGTGCAAGATGTTCTTCCCTAGTAATATTATCAATAGGGGGAGTAGCCTTGTGGAAGACGTTGGACAACTGCCTCCGGATCTCATCACCGGTCTCCTGAGGAAAATGGTAGATCGCTATTTCGATCCGACTAATAATTTCTTCGGTAGGGATCTTTTTGTGGGCAACAGCGAAGTTGTGTCCTTTCGTTAATACAGACAGTTGTCCTTCACTGAGCTCCTATTTGCTCAGATTCTTCATATTGTGGGTGAGGGTCGGAACTTTCTCCTGGGGGAGCAGCTTCTTGAACTTACTCTTCTGATTCCCGGTCCTCATCTCGGCTGTTCAGACTGCTTGTTCATGTGTATCACGAGCAGCTGAGAATCCAACGTCTGAGCGAGAAGAATGTGAAGATCGAGAAGCTGTCTGGAGAGATTGGCCAGTTTTTTTTTTTGGTCGCTGCAATTCTCTCCTTGACAAGTCTCAATGAAGCCTGGCGGAGGATGACATTTGCCTGTCTCGAGGGAACAGGGTTCCTCAAGCGGAGCAATTTTGGTACCACTTGATATTCACGGCACCTTTTCAAAAAAGTGAGTGAGCACAGTTGGACGTGCAAAGACTTCCTAAGTTTGGTGAATAAATTCACCGACCCAAGAATAGCCTCGCAGTGGAAGGGCTTAATCTTAGTTTTAAGGCATTTGCGGTCATGATTAATGACATTATTGGCTCCCGGATGGATGCCGCGTTTGGTTTCAGCATTGCGCCGGTGTTTCGCAAATATTGCAGTCTGCATCTTCAGGGCTGTGAGCTCCGATTCTGAGCTCCGATGTCTGAGGGTAGTCCTTTTATGCCTTCCCTTGTGATGGTGGGGGTAGGGGAAGGGAGGGGCGGGTCAACCAATCATATGTTTTAATTGATCAGCTGATCAATTAAAATGTTTGCGAAACGTCGGCGCAATACTGAAACCAAACGCGGCACCCACCCGGAAGCCAATAATGTCATTGATCATGACCGCGAAAGCCTTAAAACTAAGATTCTCACTTCTATTGTCAATCAATTGGTTTTATAGTACAGGGGTGGCAGTTTAATTACGAAGTTAATGTCCAAGATGGCCTCCGATTTTCCAAAGAGGGGAAATGCGATTGGGGAAAAATCCGACCATTTCCATAGGGCACCTGGTTTTCCACCTTCGATTCTGGTTCTGTCCAATACAACGCATAGAGGATTATATTGATTTTTCTAATGGGCAAAACACAGGTGGCCACGTATCCTCTCGGTGACCAAATGTTGAGAAAAGAAGGGGTGGTCTTTTCTTTATTAGGCATATTGCTTCCTTTTTCGGTTTCCTTATGCTCCTCTCAAGATCTAACTTTTGTTCAGACGTTAAGAGCGGTTACGCCTAGTTTCCTCGTAAGCTCCTAATGTCCAAGATGGAGTCATTTCTCTTTTCATAATAAAAGTTCAGAAAAATATTGTTGAAATGGATTATTTCAATAGTCAAAATTATATAAAACTGCGGTGTCCGCAACAAATTTTCAGATGCCTATTGTTTGGGAAATATGCAATACCTCCTCACAAATAAGGAATCCTGAGAAACAATACAGCAAAAATCATTATGTAGCACCAGATACATTATTGGACAACACGGGAAGAGTACATTCCGATAGGAGTGAGGTGGGATTTTTAGGGGGGTACGTCGGTGAAATTTAAAAGTCTTCACTAGGCCTTAGAACCCATTGAACAGTTTGTGATATATGACGGAATATGGGAGTATCCAAGGAAAATCGCAGAACCGATCGATTTTCCCCCGTATAACCTCAAAAAACTTCATTTTTTCCTGTTTCGACCTTCAAAATGCTCCTTGCGCCGCCGTTTTCATACGATTTTGGCTTTCTTTCAAATGTTTGTTACACTATACAGAATAATGTTAAACATCTATTTTACTTCATTGGCAATGGATCATGAATGAATGAATTTCGAATTTCATGAATTTTACGTCTCCAGAGTAAGGCTAAAACTTAATTATTTTTAGTAATTAATTTTCGTTTGAACCCGCCTTTTTGCTTCAACTTGCCATTTTTTTTTATTCATAAAAATTCCTTTAAAAAATGGTCAATGACACAGTCCAACAAAATTTCGGCCCTTTTATACCTACCCATGAAGCCACCCTCACTAGGAAGATTTTTTTGCGCTGATTTCGAATTTGGCGGCCGTTTTCCCTGAAAAGCGATTGTTGTGGAGGAAAAAAATATTAAAATTGCGGAAATGGCATAAAACCGCACTCTTCTAAATTAACTAAAAGAATAACCCCTACACCAACTGGATTGAAAGAAATGATGGTGAAAAGATGGAATTGAGGCCTATCGTTTGATGATGAATTTTCAAAATTGAATTCCCTCAATATTTCTTGAAAAATTCAATAAAAAACTATTGAACACCCGGAAAATCATCATAGCGGAGCAATCGGAAGTTGCACTCCTACGCGGATTTCAAATTCTCAAATTTTGAGGGTTATCTATTGGAAAAGAGCTATCCACAGGAAAACCAACCTCTATGGAGGTTGAAGACTTGAGACGACTCGTTATCCTCGTAGAGGCTCACCCTGATCTTTGGCGGAACGAATTATCGAGGTCCGGCAAGGTGAATAAATTGATTCGGGGTAGAATTGGTGAGCAGTTGACTCCCCCAAGTTCAGGTACTCACTTTTTATGAGTGTAATATGAGAATCAATCTCATAAAATTAATGAAGTGATTATGCATCGGGCCACAACAGGGTATTTGACTTTCTGCAAGTTCCTTATATTACGAGATGTCCAACGCGACGAGAGACGGATTAATCCCGACGGTGGATTCATCTTCGTGAATGAACTGATGTTCCTCGATGAAGATGATGAGACCTGTTCGCTCATATCTGTCCTTTCCCCACCATCAAGTCCCCCACCAAGTTCCCCGCCAAGTTCTCGATCTAATCCTCGATCAAGTCATCTGCCGAGTCCGCCACCATCCTCCAAATCCTGATGAAGTGTTCATCGTTGAGTCAGAGCAAAACAAAATATTTCAACTTAGTTTTGAGGCTTTCGCGGCCATTATTAATGACTTGGTTGGCTTCCGGATGGATGCCGCGTTGAGTTTCAGCATTGCGCCGACGTTTCGCAAACATTGCAGTCTGCATCTTCAGGGCTATGAGCTCCGATTCTGAGCTCCGATGTGTGGGGGCAGTCCTTATATACCTTCCCTTGTGGTGGTGGG